>NC_054550.1:37146918-37164418 GCF_017654505.1 Polyodon spathula
ACACACACACACACACACACACACACACACACACACACACACACACACACACACACACACACACACACACACACACACACACACACACACACACACACACACACACACACACACACACACACACACACACACACACACACACACACAACACACACACACACACACACACACACACACACACACACACACACACACACACACACACACACACACACACACACACACACACACACACACACACACACACACACACACACACACACACACACACACACACACACACACACACACACACACACACACACACACACACACACACACACACACACACACACACACACACACACACACACACACACACACACACACACACACACACACACACACACACACACACACAACACACACACACACACACACACACACACACACACACACACACACACACACACACACACACACACACACACACACACACACACACACACACACACACACACACACACACACACACACACACACACACACACACACACACACACACACACACACACACACACACACACACACACACACACACACACACACACACACACACACACACACACACACACACACACACACACACACACACACACACACACACACACACACACACACACACACACACACACACACACACACACACACACACACACACACACACACACACACACACACACACACACACACACACACACACACACACACACACACACACACACACACACACACACACACACACACACACACACACACACACACACACACACACAACACACACACACACACACACACACACACACACACACACACACACACACACACACACACACACACACACACACACACACACACACACACACACACACACACACACACACACACACACACACACACACACACACACACACACACACACACACACACACACACACACACACACACACACACACACACACACACACACACACACACACACACACACACACACACACACACACACACACACACACACACACACACACACACACACACACACACACACACACACACACACACACACACACACACACACACACACACACACACACACACACACACACACACACACACACACACACACACACACACACACACACACACACACACACACACACACACACACACACACACACACACACACACACACACACACACACACACACACACACACACACACACACACACACACACACACACACACACACACACACACACACACACACACACACACACACACACACACACACACACACACACACACACACACACACACACACACACACACACACACACACACACACACACACACACACACACACACACACACACACACACACACACACACACACACACACACACACACACACACACACACACACACACACACACACACACACACACACACACACACACACACACACACACACACACACACACACACACACACACACACACACACACACACACACACACACACACACACACACACACACACACACACACACACACACACACACACACACACACACACACACACACACACACACACACACACACACACACCACACAAACACACAACACACACACACACACACACACACACACACACACACACACACACACACACACACACACACACACACACACACACACACACACACACACACACACACACACACACACACACACACACACACACACACACACACACACACACACACACACACACACACACACACACACACACACACACACACACACACACACACACACACACACACACACACACACACACACACACACACACACACACACACACACACACACACACACACACACACACACACACACACACACACACACACACACACACACACACACACACACACACACACACACACACACACACACACACACACACACACACACACACACACACACACACACACACACACACACACACACACACACACACACACACACACACACACACACACACACACACACACACACACACACACACACACACACACACACACACACACACACACACACACACACACACACACACACACACACACACACACACACACACACACACACACACACACACACACACACACACACACACACACACACACACACACACTCACACACACACACACACACACACACACACACACACACACACACACACACACACACACACACACACACACACACACACACACACACACACACACACACACACACACACACACACACACACACACACACACACACACACACACACACACACACACACACACACACACACACACACACACACACACACACACACACACACACACACACACACACACACACACACACACACACACACACACACACACACACACACACACACACACACACACACACACACACACACACACACACACACACACACACACACACACACACACACACACACACACACACACACACACACACACACACACACACACACACACACACACACACACACACACACACACACACACACACACACACACACACACACACACACACACACACACACACACACACACACACACACACACACACACACACACACACACACACACACACACACACACACACACACACACACACACACACACACACACACACACACACACACACACACACACACACACACACACACACACACACACACACACACACACACACACACACACACACACACACACACACACACACACACACACACACACACACACACACACACACACACACACACACACACACACACACACACACACACACACACACACACACACACACACACACACACACACACACACACACACACACACACACACACACACACACACACACACACACACACACACACACACACACACACACACACACACACACACACACACACACACACACACACACACACACACACACACACACACACACACACACACACACACACACACACACACACACACACACACACACACACACACACACACACACACACACACACACACACACACACACACACACACACACACACACACACACACACACACACACACACACACACACACACACACACACACACACACACACACACACACACACACACACACACACACACACACACACACTCACACACTCACACACACACACACACACACACACACACACACACACACACACACACACACACACACACACACACACACACACACACACACACACACACACACACACACACACACACACACACACACACACACACACACACACACACACACACACACTCACACACACACACACACACACACACACACACACACACACACACACACACACACACACACACACACACACACACACACACACACACACACACACACACACACACACACACACACACACACACACACACACACACACACACACACACTCACACACACACACACGTTCTAAATGTGCACCAGTGCGAAATAAAATTCGAACTTGGCATAAAAAAATAATAATGACAAATAAAAACACATAGGCTGGACAAACCTTTCCCCAGTAACCATTACCCTAAAGAAACATCAACGTATACTTACTTACCGTAGGAAATTGTTAAAAATGTATTTTGTCGCAGTTTCATTGTAAATCTCAGCCACTCCAGCAGTCCGCGCAGGACAGCCCGTTCGTGTTGACCGCCGTCTCCTAGCAACCGGGTTTATTATTTAGCGTTCAGACTCACGGAAGTCGACCAAACACGAGTGCTGCTGAACTGTGACAAACACGAGTCCTGCTGAACTGTGACAAACACGAGTCCTGCTGAACTGTGACAAACACGAGTCCTGCTGAACTGTGACAAACACGAGTGCTGCTGAACTGTGACAAACACGAGTGCTGCTGAACTGTGACAAACACGAGTGCTGCTGAACTGTGACAAACACGAGTGCTGCTGAACTGTGACAAACACGAGTGCTGCTGAACTGTGACAAACACGAGTGCTGCTGAACTGTGACAAACACGAGTCCTGCTGAACTGTGACAAACACGAGTCCTGCTGAACTGTGACAAACACGAGTGCTGCTGAACTGTGACAAACACGAGTCCTGCTGAACTGTGACAAACACGAGTCCTGCTGAACTGTGACAAACACGAGTCCTGCTGAACTGTGACAAACACGAGTGCTGCTGAACTGTTAGAAACACGAGTCCTGCTGAACTGTGACAAACACGAGTGCTGCTGAACTGTGACAAACACGAGTGCTGCTGAACTGTTAGAAACACGAGTGCTGCTGAACTGTGACAAACACGAGTGCTGCTGAACTGTGACAAACACGAGTGCTGCTGAACTGTGACAAACACGAGTGCTGCTGAACTGTGACAAACACGAGTGCTGCTGAACTGTGACAAACACGAGTCCTGCTGAACTGTGACAAACACGAGTCCTGCTGAACTGTGACAAACACGAGTCCTGCTGAACTGTGACAAACACGAGTCCTGCTGAACTGTGACAAACACGAGTCCTGCTGAACTGTGACAAACACGAGTGCTGCTGAACTGTGACAAACACGAGTGCTGCTGAACTGTGACAAACACGAGTGCTGCTGAACTGTGACAAACACGAGTGCTGCTGAACTGTGACAAACACGAGTGCTGCTGAACTGTGACAAACACGAGTGCTGCTGAACTGTGACAAACACGAGTGCTGCTGAACTGTGACAAACACGAGTGCTGCTGAACTGTGACAAACACGAGTGCTGCTGAACTGTGACAAACACGAGTCCTGCTGAACTGTGACAAACACGAGTCCTGCTGAACTGTGACAAACACGAGTGCTGCTGAACTGTGACAAACACGAGTGCTGCTGAACTGTGACAAACACGAGTCCTGCTGAACTGTGACAAACACGAGTGCTGCTGAACTGTGACAAACACGAGTGCTGCTGAACTGTGACAAACACGAGTGCTGCTGAACTGTGACAAACACGAGTGCTGCTGAACTGTGACAAACACGAGCTGCTGCTGAAACACGAGTCCTGCTGAACTGTGACAAACACGAGTCCTGCTGAACTGTGACAAACACGAGTGCTGCTGAACTGTGACAAACACGAGTCCTGCTGAACTGTGACAAACACGAGTCCTGCTGAACTGTGACAAACACGAGTGCTGCTGAACTGTTAGAAACACGAGTCCTGCTGAACTGTTAGAAACACGAGTCCTGCTGAACTGTGACAAACACGAGTCCTGCTGAACTGTGACAAACACGAGTCCTGCTGAACTGTGACAAACACGAGTCCTGCTGAACTGTTAGAAACACGAGTCCTGCTGAACTGTGACAAACACGAGTGCTGCTGAACTGTGACAAACACGAGTGCTGCTGAAACACGAGTCCTGCTGAACTGTGACAAACACGAGTGCTGCTGAACTGTGACAAACACGAGTCCTGCTGAACTGTGACAAACACGAGTCCTGCTGAACTGTGACAAACACGAGTGCTGCTGAACTGTGACAAACACGAGTCCTGCTGAACTGTGACAAACACGAGTCCTGCTGAACTGTGACAAACACGAGTCCTGCTGAACTGTGACAAACACGAGTCTGTTAGAAACACGAGTCCTGCTGAACTGTGACAAACACGAGTCCTGCTGAACTGTGACAAACACGAGTCCTGCTGAACTGTGACAAACACGAGTCCTGCTGAACTGTGACAAACACGAGTGCTGAACTGCTGAACTGTGACAAACACGAGTGCTGCTGAACTGTGACAAACACGAGTCCTGCTGAACTGTGACAAACACGAGTCCTGCTGAACTGTGACAAACACGAGTCCTGCTGAACTGTGACAAACACGAGTCCTGCTGAACTGTGACAAACACGAGTGCTGCTGAACTGTTAGAAACACGAGTCCTGCTGAACTGTGACAAACACGAGTCCTGCTGAACTGTGACAAACACGAGTGCTGCTGAACTGTGACAAACACGAGTCCTGCTGAACTGTGACAAACACGAGTCCTGCTGAACTGTTGACAAACACGAGTGCTGCTGAACTGTGACAAACACGAGTCCTGCTGAACTGTTAGAAACACGAGTCCTGCTGAACTGTGACAAACACGAGTCCTGCTGAACTGTGACAAACACGACTGCTGCTGAACTGTGACAAACACGAGTGCTGCTGAACTGTGACAAACACGAGTCCTGCTGAACTGTGACAAACACGAGTGCTGCTGAACTGTGACAAACACGAGTGCTGCTGAACTGTGACAAACACGAGTGCTGCTGAACTGTGACAAACACGAGTCCTGCTGAACTGTGACAAACACGAGTGCTGCTGAACTGTGACAAACACGAGTCCTGCTGAACTGTGACAAACACGAGTGCTGCTGAACTGTGACAAACACGAGTGCTGCTGAACTGTGACAAACACGAGTCCTGCTGAACTGTGACAAACACGAGTGCTGCTGAACTGTGACAAACACGAGTCCTGCTGAACTGTGACAAACACGAGTGCTGCTGAACTGTGACAAACACGAGTGCTGCTGAACTGTGACAAACACGAGTGCTGCTGAACTGTGACAAACACGAGTGCTGCTGAACTGTGACAAACACGAGTCCTGCTGAACTGTGACAAACACGAGTCCTGCTGAACTGTGACAAACACGAGTCCTGCTGAACTGTGACAAACACGAGTCCTGCTGAACTGTGACAAACACGAGTCCTGCTGAACTGTGACAAACACGAGTGCTGCTGAACTGTGACAAACACGAGTGCTGCTGAACTGTGACAAACACGAGTGCTGCTGAACTGTTAGAAACACGAGTGCTGCTGAACTGTGACAAACACGAGTGCTGCTGAACTGTGACAAACACGAGTGCTGCTGAACTGTGACAAACACGAGTCCTGCTGAACTGTGACAAACACGAGTGCTGCTGAACTGTGACAAACACGAGTCCTGCTGAACTGTGACAAACACGAGTCCTGCTGAACTGTGACAAACACGAGTGCTGCTGAACTGTGACAAACACGAGTCCTGCTGAACTGTGACAAACACGAGTCCTGCTGAACTGTGACAAACACGAGTGCTGCTGAACTGTGACAAACACGAGTCCTGCTGAACTGTGACAAACACGAGTCCTGCTGAACTGTGACAAACACGAGTGCTGCTGAACTGACAAACACGAGTGCTGCTGAACTGTGACAAACACGAGTGCTGCTGAACTGTGACAAACACGAGTCCTGCTGAACTGTGACAAACACGAGTCCTGCTGAACTGTGACAAACACGAGTGCTGCTGAACTGTGACAAACACGAGTGCTGCTGAACTGTGACAAACACGAGTGCTGCTGAACTGTGACAAACACGAGTGCTGCTGAACTGTGACAAACACGAGTCCTGCTGAACTGTTAGAAACACGAGTCCTGCTGAACTGTGACAAACACGAGTCCTGCTGAACTGTGACAAACACGAGTCCTGCTGAACTGTGACAAACACGAGTCCTGCTGAACTGTGACAAACACGAGTCCTGCTGAACTGTGACAAACACGAGTGCTGCTGAACTGTGACAAACACGAGTCCTGCTGAACTGTGACAAACACGAGTGCTGCTGAACTGTGACAAACACGAGTCCTGCTGAACTGTGACAAACACGAGTGCTGCTGAACTGTGACAAACACGAGTGACAAACACGAGTGCTGCTGAACTGTGACAAACACGAGTGCTGCTGAACTGTTACAAACACGAGTGCTGCTGAACTGTGACAAACACGAGTGCTGCTGAACTGTGACAAACACGAGTCCTGCTGAACTGTGACAAACACGAGTCCTGCTGAACTGTGACAAACACGAGTGCTGCTGAACTGTGACAAACACGAGTCCTGCTGAACTGTGACAAACACGAGTGCTGCTGAACTGTGACAAACACGAGTGCTGCTGAACTGTGACAAACACGAGTGCTGCTGAACTGTGACAAACACGAGTGCTGCTGAACTGTGACAAACACGAGTGCTGCTGAACTGTGACAAACACGAGTGCTGCTGAACTGTGACAAACACGAGTCCTGCTGAACTGTGACAAACACGAGTGCTGCTGAACTGTGACAAACACGAGTCCTGCTGAACTGTGACAAACACGAGTCCTGTGAACAAACACGAGTCCTGCTGAACTGTGACAAACACGAGTGCTGCTGAACTGTGACAAACACGAGTGCTGCTGAACTGTGACAAACACGAGTGCTGCTGAACTGTGACAAACACGAGTGCTGCTGAACTGTGACAAACACGAGTGCTGCTGAACTGTGACAAACACGAGTGCTGCTGAACTGTGACAAACACGAGTGCTGCTGAACTGTGACAAACACGAGTCCTGCTGAACTGTGACAAACACGAGTCCTGCTGAACTGTGACAAACACGAGTGCTGCTGAACTGTGACAAACACGAGTGCTGCTGAACTGTGACAAACACGAGTGCTGCTGAACTGTGACAAACACGAGTCCTGCTGAACTGTGACAAACACGAGTGCTGCTGAACTGTGACAAAACACGAGTAGAAACACTGCTGAACTGTGACAAACACGAGTCCTGCTGAACTGTGACAAACACGAGTGCTGCTGAACTGTGACAAACACGAGTCCTGCTGAACTGTGACAAACACGAGTCCTGCTGAACTGTGACAAACACGAGTGCTGCTGAACTGTGACAAACACGAGTGCTGCTGAACTGTTACAAACACGAGTGCTGCTGAACTGTGACAAACACGAGTGCTGCTGCTGAACTGAACTGTGACAAACACGAGTGCTGCTGAACTGTGACAAACACGAGTGCTGCTGAACTGTGACAAACACGAGTGCTGCTGAACTGTTAGAAACACGAGTGCTGCTGAACTGTGACAAACACGAGTGCTGCTGAACTGTGACAAACACGAGTCCTGCTGAACTGTGACAAACACGAGTCCTGCTGAACTGTGACAAACACGAGTGCTGCTGAACTGTGACAAACACGAGTGCTGCTGAACTGTGACAAACACGAGTGCTGCTGAACTGTTAGAAACACGAGTCCTGCTGAACTGTTACAAACACGAGTGCTGCTGAACTGTTAGAAACACGAGTGCTATATGGCTAGCGCCTGTTCGGTAGTTAAGTGATGTCTGTTTAAGGTGTTAATAATCGTTTGTGTTTTATCACTGCCCAGCACTGAGTCTCGGCATATTCGCAACGTTGTCTTGACCTGGCAACTTGAACAAGTAAACGATGCAGTACAGTGGCGTACATGTTCGTTTTGCAATTGAACACCAGGATATGACACTGCAGCATCGCGACCTAAATGTTTTTCCTGTGTTTTGTATATTTGTCCTTTAAGGAGTTCTTATCAAGTTTTTTGTTTTTTTGTTTGTTTTTAAATCTTACCTCTGAGTATTTGTAATGTTCTAAATTAAAGTAGAAAGGTGCAGAATAGGTACAAATAACATTATATTATACAGCTAACAGGTGTACGGGTTGAACAGCCAGAAATGCTGCATTGGTCTATGAAAAAAGAAAGAAAGAAAGAAAGAAAGAACACAAGACTCCAGTTGTTCCAGCCATTCCAATGAGAGTTTATTGGGTTCACTTGTAACAGTCTCTGCCATTGGGAATGCAATCTGGAAGTACAGGTCCTTTCAAGCTACCTTCCCTTTAAGTTACTGGCCTGGCCTCGTGCTAAAAGTCATTTTCATAGCCGTTGATTTTACAGGGCAGGATTAATAAGGAGCTTCATATTTTGCCCTGAGACTCAGGCGAGGTCCTGTAATTTACCTGTGATTCTTCACACCACACCCCCCAAGCTGCTATGTGTTTAATTTCTTGGAAAGCCCTGCAGTCTTCAGATATGACTACAGATCTGTTTCAACGGGAATCTCAACGTCAGTCTCAATGCAAGCTCAATTCTACATGCAAGTGATTAGAATTAAGTATTGCAATACCAAAGGATCATCCCAAAGTCACAACCTGCCTGCCAGACCTGTGGCTCCTCTTGGGACAGGAGCTGGTTTGGAAGGAATGATGAGGGCAGACAGGGCGCTGAGGGGTGCTGCAGAGTGGAGGGATGTGGGGAGGGGGTTCTCAAAGACAAGCCCCCTGGCAGGCTTTCTCTGTCTCTTTACCCAAGTAGCTCAGGTGGCAGATATCTCTAAAGAAACTTGTAATGAGAATGTAAGCTGCATCCCATAGTAAAATGACCTAAATGATCTCAACTATCTCCTGGTTAGAGATGTCTGTTCAATCGTACCCTGTGTAAATGTCCAATGTCTCCCGGTTAAATGTCTGTCCAATTGCCCTTTGCAATACAGTGCAGGTCAGCGATGAAGAGCCAGTTCATTCTGAATGATTGTGAACGTGCCTCTAGTCTTTCAGGAAGGTCGAGAGGGAGAGAAGCAAAGGTCTCTGAAATGATCACCTGCTGTACCAGTTGAGGCGTACCCTTCAGCTGTACAGGGAGGAGGGGCTCGGGGCTCAGAGGGCAGTCTCGAGGCAGCAGGATCCTGCGGATGTAGTATCTGCGCCCGTCCCCGGAGCCCCCCTCGGGGCGGTGCACGATGAGCACGGGGAAGAAGGAGGGGCTCAGGGCTCAGAGGGCAGTCTCGAGGCAGCAGGACCCCCTGCGGATGTAGTATCTGCGCCCGTCCCCGGAGCCCCCCTCGGGGCGGTGCACGATGAGCACGGGGAAGAAGGAGGGGCTCAGGGCTCAGAGGGCAGTCTCGAGGCAGCAGGACCCCCTGCGGATGTAATATCTGCGCCCGTCCCCGGAGCCCCCCTCGGGGCGGTGCACGATGAGCACGGGGAAGAAGTGCGCATCCCTGTAGGTGGGGGGGCTGGTGTTGAGGGCCAACTGGCTGGAGTAGGAGCGGCAACAGGAGGCCTCGTCCAGGCAGCAGCGCTCGGCCGTCAGCGTGCTGCTGCGGCTCCTCCACAGCCCCACCGTGCGCCTTGAGCCGTGCATGCGGCACAGCGAGAACCGTGCTGTGTCTTGTGAGAGCTGCGAGCTGAGGCTGTGCCGGGAGAAGATGGAGGAGCAACTGGAGTCCCCGGCACCACGCTGCCTCCCGCCTCCCTCCCGTAAGCAGCTCTCGCAGTCCTGCACAAGAGTCCCATAGCTGCGGCCCCTGAGGCTGCCTCTCAGAAGGCTGCCTCTCAGAAGGCTGTTCTGGGAGCCGGCCAGGTCCATTAGCATGGCCTCGGAGTAGCTGGGGACAAGCTGCCGGTTGGAGTGGATATGCCACTCCAGCTCCGTGCTGTCGACTGTCTCCGACCGGGGGAGCCGATACCGCTCCACTCCCCCACCCAGCTGCAGCTCCTCCTGCCCCTCGGGCGAGGGGGAGCCCTCTTCATACTCCAGCCCGAAGAGCTTCTCCACGCGGTAGTGCACGAAGGCGGTGCGGTACTCCGTGAGCACGCGCAGGGGCCAGGACAGCAGGAGGAGTGTGGCCAGCCAGAAGGCAGCAGGGGAGGCATACCAGGGGGGCCGGTCGAGGTCCATGTAAGCGATGAGCTGCTCCTTAAAGTCCACGTTCTTCAGCTGCATGCCCTCTCGCGCCTCCATATACTCGTCCAGCCCCTCGGTCTGGGTGAAGAAGCGATGGCGCTGGCTCAGGTAGGCACTCTCCGCCCCGGCCCCCGCGAAGCTGAAACACTTGGTGAAGCGCAGCCTGGTCGCCGTGTGCTCCTCGAGCCCCCGCAAGTCCCGGGACAGGTCCCGCACCCCTCCACAGTGGCTGTAGTCGAACTCCCCCTCAGCCACGTTGGTGTTGACCCGCTCGTGGTAGACCTGCATGGTGGTGTAAGCCTCCCCGTTTCGATAGTGGGTGACCTGCCGGGTCCGACGCACGAAGTGGTAGCTGATGGCCTTCCACCAGACACAGGGCCGGGCCTGCCGCATGCGCAGCACCCTCTCATACACGCTCTCCACGTCCGCCCTGCACTGGAGCCCGCAGTGCACCCGCCAGTGCCAGCATTCCACCAGGTACACAGCATACAGCATGAGCAGGCATGTCAGCGGGATGTACACATAGCCTTCCCCGCAGGGCCGGGGGTCGTAGGGCCTGATTCGCTCTGGCATGCCCGAGCTCCCCCCCCGCATGGGCAGGGACCCCAGGGAAGGGGGGCGCTGCGTGGAGGAGCTCGCAGAGGAGGAGTAGAAGCCTAGTCCGGTGATCTGGCACCACGCCACCGCGCCCAGGCAGCTGTACAGGAGCAGGGACAGCAGCAGGCACCGCCAGTGAGCCTCCCGGCACATGGAGGCACCCAAGGACTGCTTCACCGGCCGCTGCTGTGGACAGAGAAGGAGAGGGAGAGGATGGAGAGGGAGAGTGGGGAGGATGAGGACAGGATGGGGAATGATACAGAGAAGGGGGAGAGGGGAGAGCAAGGAGGAGAGAAAAGGGGGAGGTAAGGGGTTAGAAAGAGAGAGAAAAGAAGGCAAGAAAGTCCTTTCTTTAGTCTCTGTAACAGCCTGCAGCCTTCTTCTAGTTTCCTACACTACACTATACTATACTATAGTGCAGTAAACTCTTAGAAGGGTGCAGGCTGGTTTATATATTACCCACACAGGCCATTACAATAGGGTTGATTTTTAAAAAGGCTGCAATGTTCTTAAAAGAGAATTAGGTTTTGTTTTATTGGTGTGGGTAGTGAACAGTAGATTTACTCTGTGTGTGTGTGTGTGTGTGTGTGTGTGTGTGTGTGTGTGTGTGTGTGTGTGTGTATGTGTGTGTGCGTGCGTGTGTGTGTGTGTGTGTGTGGAAACAACAGGAGATCTCATATGGCGTTATTGAAAGGAACATTTGAAAGTTTTTTTATAAGTTTTGGTTCAGGTTACAGTATGTTTCACAAGCCAGCCGGTTGGTTTTCATGCTTCGCTACTCCTTGCTGTTCTTTCCCCATGGTATACCACAGTAAACTTCACACACACCCACACTAATCAACATGTACTGTGAGCTTGCAGCAGCAATCAGTAAATGACCACGTTCTGCTCTGCGATGCATCTATCCCTTTCAACAGACGCATTTTCCCTGAGCTGTGCTGAGTTGTGCTGAGCAATGCAGGCACCTTCCTAATTACTTAAGCACCCAAGATCAATACAGACAGGCAGGAAAACACTAATCAGAGGCTGATCAGCACCTGTCAACGCACTCCAAACAGGCAAGGACTGGCAATCCACCCCAAAGCCAACCAGGTAACAGTTACAAATCATTTAGAGCAGCTAGTTTGAAATGCATGTTGAATTCCTTCCCTATCTGACGGTGTTTCGGTTCAATCACTCTGAGTGGTTCTGGGTTCTGCTGCTGCAATACGAAATCATAAGAACTTGTCTGAAGAGCCCGAAGTACCTGGCACTGAATAACCTTCCTCATTCCATTCAGATCATGTGACAATGTGAACTTCAAACTCTGCAGGACTGGAACATGAGTAGAACAGAATGAAGAAGGCAGTTCTATCAGGGCACCAAATAGCAATAACTCAATACTGGAGCCACAGAACTGAGAGCTGCTCAGAAAGACGCCAGCAAATATAATAAGGGGAATGTAGAAATTACATTTAAAGCTTGAATAATAATTGATGCCATCAATGCGAGCCCAAGCTAGTTTGAGTTATTTTGCATTGAAATGAAAGGGTTTATAAACAAGATTGTATTTATTGGTGTCAAGGATTCAGCTATTTAGGTTCTGCAGCCAATTTATTAACAAGAGCCAAATGAGTGAATAGATTAGCCCTGTGCTTGCTTCATTACACTGGCTGTCAGTCACACAGATAACTGAGACTCAGCGTCTGCATCTCACTTACAGTCCAGGCTCTTAATGATCCGGACCCTGGTAACACGTGTGAGAGAGTGGCTGAGGTTAGGAGAGGGAAGAGCCTTGGTTTAATGGGTTACAGTGCTAAGAGCTAATCAAAGACGACTCTTCAATTCACTACGGAGCTCTCACATGTGCAGTTTAAAGGAGAAGCCCTGTTTTTAGACTTGATAGCCCCTTTTTTGTAAATGTGCCCCTTTTTTGGACAGTACCCACATTTTTGTTATTGATAGCCCCTTTTTTGTAAATGTGCCTCTTTTTTGGCATCAGCTTTTTTGGAAAGGATTTAAGGTTCCAAAAATGTCAAAAGGTTGTCAAAGTAGGAGTGAAACTTGGCATACAACCCTCCTTTAACTGTGGCTGCTAAAGGGTTAACCACCCCTTTAAGAACTAACTGTCCCCATACCTGCTTCATCCACAGTGTCTCACCGTGCAGGAGATGCTTGCCTGTGCTTTACTCGTTCACAACGCACTGATACACAGAACTGCAAATAGATATTATGATATAGCCTGCTTACTTGAATTGAGAAGTTTAAAAAAGTAAGCCTTCCTATACAATGATACACAGTGCTGTGTTTAAACAGCTACACAATCACTGTGGGACAATGACGCCAGAACACTTTGCTTTGACTCACGCAATGTTGATTCAGACGCGGACACTAGGCTTGTGATGATGTCTGTGCTGTATATGGTAGGATATGGGTGTGCGCTAGAATTGTATATCTCACCTCCTCCAGCACATCAATGCTAGCCGGGATATCCTCTCCTCCATTCGGGGTGCTGGGGGCCGTGTCTTCTGCCGCAGTTTCGGTTTCCAACTCGAGAGAGAGCATGCTGCTTCCTGGGTCATTGCAGAGCAGCTCGGTGGATACGAGACAACCTCCCGCTCCCCGGCTCTCCTATCCAGACTCTTCTCCCCTTCCAAGCAACAACTGCAGCCTCCGCCTCCGCCTCCGCCGTTGGTCAGGAGCCAAGGAGGACGGGATACCCACTTAAGGTGCTCTCATCGGGGCGGGCGAGGAGGGGCTGCAAAGAAGAGATCCCACAAGGTCAAGGACGGCCGAGGAGGAGAATGGCAGGTAAACCCGCAACATTGCACAAGGTCTATTGTAGATTATTAGCCACGGTGAGAAGAAGCAGCATCCACAAGCCATTGCCCGCGGCACAGAATAAATGAATAGATAAATGATATAATAAATACACAAATAAACACCCTCGCAGGGTATGTGCGGTGCAGAGTAACACAGCGGCGCGGCAAACTGTTGTACTTGTCACTATAGTGTTTGCAATGCGCCTCTTGTGCTTAAGTCTCTCTCCCACATGTAAATCGAGCTGCTAAACCTCAGATAGCCTCTCTATAAAAGTACGATACGATAACAATCCAGTCACGACTGTCCTTGAGCACACTCACTGCCTCCCCCCTCACTCCGTCTTGGCAAGCTGCATGTCTCATTCTGATCTGCAGCACCAACGGCGCTGACAACAGCCCCCTGCCTTCTGCATAGATACGAGCGCACCCGAAATGCCGAGGACCCGCCAAGCCGCTCTGGTCAATTCTGCAGTGTTGTGCAATGCACTTTGGGCTCTGGCAGCTCTACAGAAATGAGCAGCATCTTTATTGTATTGTCGTTGAAATGCCTGAGCCCTGCACTATTGCAAGCTGATGCGGCGTTTGCTCGTTTTCTTTAAAGAGGGTCTCCTAATCCAGTAATTACACCACCGTGCTGTGCCTGAAAGAGTACACAAAGGGTCTGCATGCAATCGAGAGTTTATCATATTACAGCAAATGCAATCCGAAACGTGCCCAGGAAGCTAGGACTGGATAATACAAGTTTGGGGGCAGGACCAGGTTTTGAATGAGGACCCTGAAGAGATTAAACACTATAGCACTGAAGGCTAAATAATTGAACTAAATTAATTAGTTCATTAGCTAATTAACTGAATCGATAATCGATTAGAGATTACATGAGGCAAGCCACAATGTGTTCAGAATCGTTGCAGTCCTACAGCACCACACACAGTATATAGATTGATATAGGCTACACACAGATAGATAGATAGATAGAGAGAGAGATAGATAGATAGATAGATAGATAGTAAAGACGTAACACCAAAGCTTTAAATCGGGGAGTCTCGTCCCGCCACACCCAGGTGCTGTCCAGGGTTCTGAAGCACTGTTCCACCCAAGCTTGCTTCTATCTGATTCTGACTGCTGGAGGCCGACCCTTTCCTACACTAACAAATACATATAATCATTTGTAGACCGGTATATTAAAATAAAATTATTTATTTATATATATATATATATATATATATATATATATATATATATATATATATATATATTATATAAACAAAATATTTATTTTATATCCTATTTTCTGTTCTGAATGCCCCTTTGTCTAAACTCCATTTGTGACCACTGGTCCTTGTTTCTTTTTTTCAGGTCAAAAAAGTCACCTGGGTCGACATTGTCAATACTTTTTAGACTTTTGAGTGCTTGAATTAGGTCACCACACAGTCTTCTTTGTTCAAGACTGAATAGATTCAATTCTATTAGCCTGTCTGCATATGACATGCCTTTTAAACCCAGAATAATTCTGGTCGCTCTTCTCTGCACTCTTTCTAGAGCAGCAACATCCATTTCTTAGCAAGTTGACCAGAACTGCACACAATATTCTAGATGAGGTCTAACTAATGCATTGTACAGTTTTAACATTACTTCCCTTGATTTAAATTCAACACTTTTCCCAATGTATCCGGGCATCTTGTTGGCCTTTTTTATAGCTTCCCCACATTGTCTAGATGAAGACATTTCTGAGTCAACATAAACTCCTAGGTCTTTTTCATAGATTCCTTCTCCAATTTCAGTATCTCCCATATGATATTTATAATGCACATTTTTATTTCCTGCGTGCAGTACCTTACACTTTTCTCTATTAAATGTCATTTGCCATGTGTCTGCCCAGTTCTGAATCTTGTCTAGATCATTTTGAATGACCTTTGCTGCTGCAACAGTGTTTGCCACTCCTCCTACTTTTGTGTCGTCTGCAAATTTAACAAGTTTGCTTACTATACCAGAATCTAAATCATTAATGTAGATTAGGAATAGCAGAGGACCTAATACTGATCCCTGTGGTACACCACTGGTTACCACACTCCATTCTGAGGTTTTTCCTCTAATCAGTACTTTCTGTTTTCTACATGTTAACCACTCCCTAATCCATGTACATGTGTTTCCTTGAATCCCTACTGCGTTCAGTTTGAGAATTAACCTTTTATGCGGGGCTTTGTCAAAAGCTTTCTGGAAATCTAAATAAACCATGTCATATGCTTTGCAATTATCCATTATCGATGTTGCATCCTGAAAATTTGTAACCTGTGCACCACTGCTGAACACTGAGCGTTTCACATGCGAACACAGCGCACTGTAACCCCCGGATCAGCACGCACACGCCTGCCAGATCCTTCCGCGGTGTCAGCAGCAGCAGCAGCAGCAGTAATCACAGCACACACACACACACACTGACACACACACTCACACACACACACCCACACACACACACT
>NC_054550.1:37166918-37207948 GCF_017654505.1 Polyodon spathula
CTCGCTGGGACCGGTTCGTTGCCTCGGTGCGGGTGTGCGCGCTGCATGCCGGGTGGTGTTCCAGCTCGCTGGGACCGGTTCGTTGCCTCGGTGCGGGTGTGCGCGCTGCATGCCGGGTGGTGTTCCAGCTCGCTGGGACCGGTTCGTTGCCTCGGTGCGGGTGTGCGCGCTGCATGCCGGGTGGTGTTCCAGCTCGCTGGGACCGGTTCGTTGCCTCGGTGCGGGTGTGCGCGCTGCATGCCGGGTGGTGTTCCAGCTCGCTGGGACCGGTTCGTTGCCTCGGTGCGGGTGTGCGCGCTGTATGCCGGGTGGTGTTCCAGCTCGCTGGGACCGGTTCGTTGCCTCGGTGCGGGTGTGCGCGCTGTATGCCGGGTGGTGTTCCAGCTCGCTGGGACCGGTTCGTTGCCTCGGTGCGGGTGTGCGCGCTGCATGCCGGGTGGTGTTCCAGCTCGCTGGGTCCGGTTCGTGGCCTCGGTGCGGGTGTGCGCGCTGCGTGCCGGGTGGTGTTCCAGCTCGCTGGGTCCGGTTCGTTGCCTCGGTGCGGGTGTGCGCGCTGCGTGCCGGGTGGTGTTCCAGCTCGCTGGGTCCGGTTCGTTGCCTCGGTGCGGGTGTGCGCGCTGCGTGCCGGGTGGTGTTCCAGCTCGCTGGGACCGGTTCGTTGCCTCGGTGCGGGTGTGCGCGCTGTATGCCGGGTGGTGTTCCAGCTCGCTGGGACCGGTTCGTTGCCTCGGTGCGGGTGTGCGCGCTGCGTGCCGGGTGGTGTTCCAGCTCGCTGGGTCCGGTTCGTTGCCTCGGTGCGGGTGTGCGCGCTGCGTGCCGGGTGGTGTTCCAGCTCGCTGGGACCGGTTCGTTGCCTCGGTGCGGGTGTGCGCGCTGCATGCCGGGTGGTGTTCCAGCTCGCTGGGACCGGTTCGTTGCCTCGGTGCGGGTGTGCGCGCTGCATGCCGGGTGGTGTTCCAGCTCGCTGGGACCGGTTCGTTGCCTCGGTGCGGGTGTGCGCGCTGTATGCCGGGTGGTGTTCCAGCTCGCTGGGACCGGTTCGTTGCCTCGGTGCGGGTGTGCGCGCTGTATGCCGGGTGGTGTTCCAGCTCGCTGGGACCGGTTCGTTGCCTCGGTGCGGGTGTGCGCGCTGTATGCCGGGTGGTGTTCCAGCTCGCTGGGACCGGTTCGTTGCCTCGGAATGCTTTCCAAAACCACATTCGTTTAAATTGTCTTGGTGTGCTTACTTGTAGTAAGTTACACAGACAGCTTCGTTCATGTCTATAATGCTATTCGTGAGTTGCAAACTGTATAATAATAATAATAAGAGGGGGCATGTTTGACAGCGGTACTAATATTAGATAGTATTAGTTCTTCCAGGTTTTATAGTCTTCTGTTGGAGAGTCTTTGCGTATATTTTTCACTTCAGTTTGGACTATGCAGATATTTCAAAGACAACACCATAGTTCCTAATACCCCAGACTCCCTCCAGTGGTCTAGGTGTGTAGGATTCAGCAATGGAAATGCATAGCACTTTCACTCATTCCAGGTTTTGCTACAAGCTTGATCAGCCACATTGTACAGGTAACAAGCTCAGATGGGTCGTGTTAAACTCCTTGTAAAAGCAGGAATGGATCAGACTGCTGTGCAATGGGAATTGTATTACCATCCCTGGGATTTGAAGTATTTTCTCCTCTCCCCGCAGGAGGAGTGATGCTGGGCCGGCCCAAGCCCGGGGACACAGAGGATGACCTGCTCCGGTACCAGGACCGGTTCCTGGCCTCAGGGGGTGATCCGGGGGTGCAGGTGATCCGCAGGCCCGACAAGCGCAGAGGAGAACCCGGAACCAGAACCCCAGCGGGAGAGACAGAGCTGGGGGCCACGAGAGACATCGTCAGCATGGACGGTACAGGGCGTGTTTCACAGTCACAGCAGCTGGAGAGCTTGTCTGTGTGTGTATCAGCAAGGCCGGTCTGACAGAGTCTGTGTTTGACCCCCCTCAGAGCTCCCGGAGCAGCCTCCCTCGCTCACCCCCGCCCCCCCCCAGAAGAAGTCTCGGTTCCGCTCGGATCGCGTGAGGTTTGAGAAGGACGACCCTGCGGAGAGACTTGATCGAGAGGACCCTCACCTCACTGCCGTGCTGTCCAGGATCATTGTGAGTGACAGTGGAGGGGCAGCCATTGTGCAGTGTGTTCTGGGATTGACACTGAAGTTCTCACTCTCATTGTCACTCTCTCACTCCCTCGTTGTAGGAGCGTGACACAAGTGCGGTTCCTGTGTCCTTCCCAGCATTCACTGGAGCCCCATTTCCAAAAGTCTTCCACAGGTCAGAGGTCAAAGACCAGGTAAGAGTTTGTATCAGTGTTTGTGTCTGTCTGCCTGTCTCTGTGGCTGTCTCTGTCTGCCTGACTGTCTGCCTGCCTGTCTGTCTGTCTGCATGTCTGTGTGTCTGTCTGTATTGTCAAACCTTCCTCTTTGTGTTTCTATCCCAGCAGGCCTCTGTTCCTCCTGGCAGGAGGAGTATCTTCGCTCAGAATATCGCCACTCGGACAGCGAGTGCGGTCAGTGAGCCTTCCCAGAATGATGCCTCAGCAGGGATCACAGGTCAGAGGTTAGCCCCGCCTCTGTCAGAGAAGATGCAATCACATCAGACTGATTCGAACCCAAGCATCGGTAAGCCTCCACTCCTCACTGCCTTAATACTGCAGAGCTGTACAGAAGTCTGTAGGAAAGAGTGTTCAGCATGCAGCGCAGTACTGGTGTGTGTGTGTGTGTTTCTATTCCACTGTGTGTTTCAGGGGCTCCGCTCAGAGGGGCTGCTCCGAGGCTGGTCTCAGGACAGGGTCTGGGGGGTCCGGGAGGCCTCACAGCGGCGAGGCAGATCCACCTGGAGAACGAGGCCTTGCTCAGGGGCATGTCCAAGGCAGAGATCCTGCAGGAGCAGGGGAGGCTGCTGGCTCAGCTGGGTGAGTCACTGAGGAGTTCAGGAAGCCTGTGAGAACATCCCTGGGCTTTTAGAAGCTCTCTTCAACAAGCCTGTCTGGCAAGTCGCCTATTAGAACAAGCTGTGAGAGTTCAGAGTCTGAGGACATGTGGAGGAGACTGTCCCTATGTCTGTCTGTCTGTCTGTCTGTCTGGCACACTTCTGTTCTTGCATGTGTGTACAATGAAGGATTTCATCAATTGTTCTGCTGTAGTTTTGCATTTGCATCACACTGGGGTATGTATGGTATTAACACTCTTGAGAATGTTTTCCCAGTCCCTTGAGTAGGGGGCTGGTATGCTGTCTGTGTGTCATGCCAGTCTGTCTGTCTGTCTCTGTCCTGCAGACCCCAGGCTAGTTTCCTTTGTCAAGTCCAAGAAGTCCAAGGATGTGTCAGGTCCGGCCAGGTCCCAGGAGGATAGAGGAACAGAGGGACAGATGGACACACAGACAGAGCCCACGTTGTCCGATACAGAGGAAGGACCAATAGACATGGATTCTGAGACCGAGGGACGGGACAAAGAATCTGAACCTCCAGTCACAGGTAAAAATGTAATGAAGCACAGTGAAAGCATGGTAAAGCATAGGCAAGCACTGTGAAGCACAGAGACGTATTGTGAAGCACAGAGAGGTAACATGGCAAACCATGCATATTGCCATAACCGTGGGAAAAACTTGTGAAAAACGTGGAAACATTTCTAAGGAGAAATTAGGATTTCAGAGTGACCGCTAAATAGAAAGCGTGCACAGAGGCTGTCCGATAAATGAATGGAAAAGCCTGAATGATCAAATGAAGACGGTAACTCAGGGAGTGTGTGAATGTGCTTTCAGTGGAAGATCTGCCAGTGAAGCCCCAGGAGGGCTGGGTACACATGAACCAGCTGGAGCCCGAGAAACTGGAGTGGATCAAAGACCTGCCCAGACCCAGGAAGAGGGGAACGAGACAGGTGAGGAGAGAAGGAAAAGGGAGAGGAGAGAGGGAGAGAGGGGATGGAAGGGGTGAAGAGAGGACAGAGGGAGAGAGAGGGGATGGGAAGAGTGAGGAAGGGGACAAACTGAAGAGGGTAATGAGAGGAGAGTCGTTGGGGAGAGACGATAGAGAGAGTGTTTGTTCTCTAGTGTTGGAGAGAGTGTTTGAGTTCCTTATTGAGTCTCACTGTGTTCCCCTCACCCCCCACCCCCCAGGCGATGCAGGCCCGCTTCGATTTCTCCGGCTCCCTGATCCCCCCTGACGCTGACCTGCCCCCTCACCTGGGGCTGCACCATCACGGAGAGGAGCCGCAGGTGAGGCAGGGCAGGGATTCAAATCCACAAAGAGATGTGTGTTTATACTGTAACACTGTGTTACACCCCTCCCTCTCCTCTCTCCTCAGCTGGCTGGCTATTCCCTCCAGGAGTTGTTCCACCTCTCTCGCAGTCAGGTGACGCAGCAGCGCAGCCTCGCTCTCACCACACTCGCGCGCATCCTGCGCAAGGTAACCACGACAACTGCTCAGCCAATCCTCATTCTTGGTATTCAGAAGTCTCTTTCTTTGGTAAATGTGTGGTCAGTTCATCCATAGACCCTGAATGGTAGAGTGTTGTAGCTGTAGTGATTCTTCAGACTTCTGAGCGTAACTTGTGTTGCGTCTCTCTGTCACTGTATATCTCTGCCTCTCTGTGTATCTCTGTATGTCTCTGTCTCTGTATATCTCTGTCTATCTCTGGGTCTCTCTTTCTCTCTCTGTCTAGATGTGCTCTAATCCTGGTTATTTCTCCTCAGGCTCGCTCTAGTCACTTTGCCTCGTCGCTCAGGGGCAGTGTCCTGTCCACTCTGCTGGACGCCGGCCTGCTCTTCCTGCTGCGCTTCTCGCTGGACGACTCGGTGGGGGGGGTCATGTCGGCCGCGGTGCACGCTCTCTGGGCGCTGCTGGTTGCCCCCGACGATGAGGTAGGCTTGGGGGAAGCGTTTGATTGGAGCTGTGCTTGGGATTGTGTGCCGTGATTCACACATGGAAGAATCGGAGCGGAGTACCTTTGAGTCACGCCTGTTAATTCAGGCTGCACTCTACAGTGCAATGTATTTATAGTGTATTAACAGAGGACGTGTGGAATTGCAGTGTAGTTACAGTGACTCCATCACAACTGTCCCTCCTTTCTCTCTCAGGAGTGTTTGGACAGTACCTTCTCCTGGTTGCAGGGCAGCACCACCTTCCCACTCCTCCCCTCAGAGAAGCCTGAGGAGGAGGAGGAGGAGGAGGAGGAGGAAGGGGTGAAGGAGGCAGAAGAGAAGAGGGAGGAAAGGAGAGCAGATTACGACATTGCCAGGACAGACCTCATCAAGGTGATGGTGCCCACACACTGTTATCTTTCTCACCCCCTTTCTGCCTCTGTTCCAGTCTCTGGATCTGCTCTCATCCCTCATGCCTCATCTCTCTATCTCCCTTTCTGTCTCTTCTCAGGCCCTGTTGAAGATGCAGGTTCTGGCTCGGCTCAGGTATATCCTGGAGGTGGTCCGGCCCGGTCCCAGGGTGGTCCAGGATGTTCTGGAGGTCCTGATCCGAATTGCCCGTCACTCCGGCACCTCGGCCAGTCAGGTACAGAGACCCTTCCAGAACCATTCAACAATCTGACACCAAGCCGAATGACTTGAAGTTTCAGCTGAAGCCAGACTCCGAGCAGAAGCGAGACTTCTCTGACATTTTATTAGCAACCAGAACGACCTTAAAACGACGACTGTGTCTCAGATGTCATCCACTCAGGAGACTGTAATCCCCTCATTCCCTTGATGAAGTGACTTGATCAGCTAGTAATATCTGATTCTTATATAAACTTAGTGCTTGCCATCCCAGCTTTGTAGTTGATTTTAGTTCACTTTATTACAGTACATTAGCACAGGAAGTTTTTACTTTTCCCATGCTTTCCCATGGTTATGCTGTGCATTTTCCAAAGCTTACCGTGGTTTTCCATACCGCTCTGTGCTTCACAGTGCTTCCCTCTGCATTACCATGTTGTCGCTGTGCTTCATTACTCTCTGCTGTGCGTCTGCTCTGGTAAGATCTCTCCTGGCGTTTTCAGGTCCTGGACTCCCCACGCTTGATGCAGACTGTCCTGTCGGAGTTCCTGCCCTGTTCCTGGACCCCACACCCCCTTGGCCCCCCTGGCGGCCCTCTCACCCTGGAGACCACACACGGGCTGCCCGTCGCCACGGCGATGAAGCTAGTCAGAGTGCTGGCGTGCTCCGGGAGACACGCGTGTGCCAGGCTGGTGAGAGCAGGACACAGTCATACAGGCAGACACGCAGACATACAGACATACACAGAGCCCACACCATCATACAGACAGAGCACACTCAGTCATACAGACAGACAGACAGAGCACCCACACATACACTATCTGACATACAGACAGGCAGGCAAACACACAAAAACAGAGAGACACACAACCATGCAGACCGAAACACTGACTTGAACAGTAAGAAAGTCAGTCTATTTTTAAAGTGTTTGTTCATGTGACTTTGGGTCAGTGTTGGAGGTGTGTTGAATGCAGTGTGTGTTGGTGTCTCAGTTTAACAGCTTGGGTCTGCGTGAGAGGCTGTCTCGCTACCTGGCCCTGGAGCCCCAGGACCTACTGCTGGAACCCCATGAGGCAGTGAGGCTGAGCACAGAGGCACTGAGGCTGTGGAGCATCGCGGCAGGGTACGGGCAGACCTGCGACTTGTACAGGTACACCAAACAGAGATGGGGAGAGGGAGGGGTCTATCTGAGGTAGGAGGCTGTGGAGTGAGATACCTGGGACCGGTGAGGAGTTAGGTAATGAGCTGAATCCCCTGTCCCCCCTCGTTGACACAGGGAGCTCTACCCCATCCTGGTGAGGGCTCTGCAGTGTGTCCCCTCTCTGGTGGCCCCGCGAGGCCCTGTGGAACCCCTGCACACTCTGTCTGTGCACAGAGCCGAGGCCTTGATCACCCTGCTCACCAACATCACACTCACCGCGGGCAGCCAGGAGGAGCTGCAGCGAGAGCAGACGCGGTGAGTGGGTGAGTGTGTGTGTGTCTGCCTGCATGTAGCAGCCTGTGTGTCTGTCTATGTTTGTCACTGTGTGTGTTTGTGTGTCTTTTGAGCCGAGACAGCCTTTGGATGTCACCATTCCTGTTGCTACAGTAACCCCGAGAGTGATGCGCCTCCCCCGCCCCCAGTGGAGTGGAGTCATGTGACCGGGCTCCGTCCCTTCCTGTTGGGCTCTCTGAAGAGCTGTGTGGAGGTGCTATCTGACCCCCTACTGAGGGAAGGAGCTCAGAGACTGAGCGCTGCAATCTTGCTGTACCTGGGGAGCTTCTACACACAGCTCCCAGCACAGGTGAGGGGGAGGAGGAGAATGGGGGTTGAGGGTTGAGGGAGGGGAGGAGGAGAATGGGGGTTGAGGGAGAAGAGGAGGATGGGGGTTGAGGGAGAAGAGGAGGATGGGGGTTGAGGGTTGAGGGAGAGGAGAATGGAGGTTGAGGGAGAGGAGGAGGATGGGGGTTGAAGGTTGAGGGAGAGGAGGATGGGGGTTGAGGAAGAGGAGGAGGAGGGAGGAGGAGGAGGGGGTTGAGGGAGAGGAGGAGGAGGATGGGGGTTGAGGGAGAGGAGGAGGAGGATGGGGGTTGAGGGAGAGGAGGAGGAGGATGGGGGTTGAGGGAGAGGAGGAGGAGGATGGGGGTTGAGGGAGAGGAGGAGGAGGATGGGGGTTGAGGGAGAGGAGGAGGAGGATGGGGGTTGAGGGAGAGGAGGAGGAGGATGGGGGTTGAGGAGGAGGATGGGGATTGAGGGAGAGGAGGAGGAGGATGGGGGTTGAGGGAGAGGAGGAGGAGGATGGGGATTGAGGGAGAGGAGGAGGAGGATGGGGGTTGAGGAGGAGGATGGGGATTGAGGGAGAGGAGGAGGAGGGGATTGAGGGAGAGGAGGAGGAGGATGGGGGTTGAGGAGGAGGATGGGGATTGAGGGAGAGGAGGAGGAGGATGGGGGTTGAGGGAGAGGAGGAGGAGGATGGGGGTTGAGGAGGAGGATGGGGATTGAGGGAGAGGAGGAGGAGGATTGGGGTTGAGGGAGAGGAGGAGGAGGATGGGGGTTGAGGGGGAGGGGAGCACGAGGATCGAGGTTGAGGAGGATGGGGGTTGAGGGAGAGGAGGATGAGGAGGATAGGGGTTGAGGGGGACGACTAGGATGGGAGTTAAGGGGGAGGAGGATGAGGAGGATCGGGGTTGTCGTTTTTAGAGAGTTTAGAGAGTTTCTGTGTCATATTCCACAATCCAAACTAGGGCTGGTAGATTTAAAAATGCTTTTACTTTAGGATTGAACGTATTTGAATGTTCACATTTTTTGGTAGCCAATCAAAAAAGCCATCACGAGGAACCCTCCATTAGAGTCCTGTTACTTGTTTTATAATGCAGCATTAATGTGGATGAGACTGCATGTGTTTAACACAAAATACATATTGAATAAATTACCTTTAAACACGTCAGCTGCCATGCAAGGAACAGTTCTGAACGTTCTCTGAACCATTCGCATCCCTGCCTCAAACCTGGCCCGTCACGCCTCTGCGTTCAGTACAGCGCTCAGCAGCACAGCGAGGCTGTGATTGGAGTGAGGATGCAGCTGAGACGAGGCAGAATGCACAAAACTGTGTTCAAGTTTCTGTTATGTTTTATTAGCCGCTCGTCACTAGATGGCGATGCAGCAACATTGTAAAAGCAGACGCACGCAGAGAGAAACCTGACAGAGCTATGAAAACTCTGTTAGAGATATTAACCCTTACGTCTGTACTAACCAACTCCTCTCAGAGCTCGTTCCAGCCTGTCCAGTCTCTCCAGGAGATGGAGTCTCTCTCCTCGGAGGTCCTTGAGCCCCTGCTATCCCATCAGGCCGTGCGCAGCATGATGAGCGAGCTCAGGTAAGAACCCACCCCTGAACCCCTCTTTTGAGATTCTGAATCTTGGGGAACTGGGGGACCCCTGACTGAAAAACGCAAGCAACAAAGAGAAGCTGTACTGCAGTGGAAGAGAAGTGTGAATGAAAAGTGCCTGGAAGTGTCAAGTCTCTCTCTCTCTCGCTCTCTCTCTCTCTCTCTCCAACACTGAGCCCACTAAAAATACAGGAGTGAAGTCACAATTTACTGAGACCTGTGGAGACCATGCAGACCCCAGTTTGAGAGTCATTGGCCTACACTAATGTTGTATTCCCCTGTCTGTATGTCTGCCTGTGTGTCTGTCTGTCTGTCTGTTTCAGGTCCTGCTCAGCGCTGTGTAACCCCAACTCCTGCTCCACAGGCCCGGAGTCCATCCCCAGCCTCCCCAGCCTCAGCTGCTGTGGAGGGAAGCCCGTGCTCAGCCTGGCTGGCTCCCAGTCTCCCTTCCCCTTCATGACGGGTCTCTGTTACCTCCTCCATGCCATGGCCTCCACGCACAGGGGGCTGGCAGGAAAGGTATGCATGACAGGAGCCGCAGCGCCACCTGCAGATGAGAAATACCACTGCATGCACGTCAACCCAGGAAGTTATTCCAAAGAAACATTTAGACACAAGCAGGTTATTTCACTCTTTCATCACTGAGTAACTTTACAGGAAGACTACTCTATCTTAACTAATAGTTTCAGTGTTGTATCCTGGAAGTGAATAAATGTGGGCATAGGTATATGCATTAGTGTATTAGATTGTTTTACTGCTCTGCTGTTTTTCAGTGAAGTTATACTAGATAACTCTAGGTATGGATCTCCTTGTCTCTTCCCCAGTTCTCTCCTCTCCTCGTCTCGGAACCTGTGATTGGTTACCTGCGCTGCTGCTGTGAGGCCACGCCCCCCCTCTCTCTCTCCTGCGGCTGGCTGCTGAGACATGAATACCAGCTGCAGTACCTGCTGCTCAAACTGGCTGCCAGACTGGTGCGTAGCTCTCCTTCAACTGGGCTGATTGGGAGGGAGCAGCACTAAAAATAACAAACAAAGACACGGTGACCATAATGTGTGCTTCTTTCCTAGAGGAAGGTGCTAATGGCCGCTGATTCATATCAGATGAGACTGACTGCAATTCTGTCATAGTGTAACTCTGACATTGCTTGTGAGACACTGTCTGTCTATCTGCAGCTTTCATGACACTAAACTGCAAGAGTGAAGTAAACAGACCCACAAACACAGTTGTATTTAAGAACAGGAATTGAGCTTTGACCGTGCTGCTCTAGCTGGGTGAACTGGGATTGCTTACTGGTTAGACTGGTATTCTCCCCTCTGTTTCAGATCCCAGTGCACGCTGCAGTTTCCCAGCACGCCTCGCTCTACCACCAGGTTGCCATGGCGATGCTCCCACGGCTGTTGCCGGGCAGCGAACACCTGGCACACGACCTCCTGTCCACTCTGACCTTTAACCCTGACTTCATCCCGTGAGTCTCTCATTGGCTGGAGAACAGTCCTTCGAATAATCTTTAGCGTTCGTATATAATCTCATGCTCCTGTCTCGAAGAAAAAGAGATATAAAACTATACCGACTAGTGAAACTTGACTTTGACAGATTGTTGATTACAGCCTGAATTCACAATGTACTGGAATGAACAACAACACAAACAAACAACACACCACATGAGTTTAGCGCTAGTTTAAACTTTCAGTGATGCCTAAACGTAGTTAATTGTACTAAACTATAGAAACTAAATGGAATATTTAACCCCCCATTCCCTTATTTTCTTGTCTGTTTTTCTCAGAGAGGGGCGCTGTGGAGGCCCAGAAGCTGCAGACCTAAATCAGCTACTTCACCTGAAAGAAAGCCACTCTGACCCCTCCCACAACCCCACCTCCCAGCTAGACCCCTCCCCAAGCTCCTCTCTGGGTGCACTGCTCCGCGAGGCGTACTCCCACCTGCCCTCCCTGCGCGGCTGCTACCTGACTCACCTGTCTCAGCTAGAGCCCTTGGTGCGCCGATCCCGGGAATCTTACCTGGGCTGCACCCCCTCCGTTCAGACCCAGCTCCTCCCACCGCTCTCTGGCCCTGCCCTGCCCTCAGATTGGCCGTTCCTGCCCCTGGTCACCCTGTACGAGTGCGCAGGGCAGGCTGAGTCCAGGGGCTGTGCTGTGGAGACCCTGCCGCCTGCCTCTGTGGAGTCGGCGGTCTGCTGCCTGCAGTGGGTGCTGGTCCTGGAGCACTGGAGGGAGGGAGGAGGGAAGGCTGTGACTCCGGCTGTCAAGCTGTGCCGGCTGGCCTGCCTGTTCCTGTGTGGCAGTGATCTGTTCCTGGAGCCCCCTGTGCAGCGCTATGGGTGGGCAGTGCTGCGCTCACTCTGCTCCCCTCCCCAGCAGGCAACACTGGACCTGGGCTTCCCTGGCTCCCCACCTCCTGGCCTTGCTTCCTTCCAGGACCTGTACTCCGCCCTGCTGGCCCAGTTTGAGGCAGTCTCATTCGGGGACCCCCTGTTCGGGTGTTTCCTGCTCCTCCCGCTGCAGCGCAGGTTCAGTGCGGAGCTGCGGCTGGCCGTATTCGGGGAGCATGTGGGACTCCTGCGGTCTCTGGGGGTCACGCTGGCACAGGTGAGGAGAGGGGAGGGCTGTGGCTTTCAAAAGCATGGGAGTGGTTTCGATAGGTTAAACAACTGTTAATGAAAAGGGACACAGGCGCCCTCACCGCTGTGTAAATTACACCTGTAGGGTGAAGTGGGGTGTTTACTGGATCCGAGCTGAGGTTCGTTCAGGGGAGGCGTTTGAAAACTGATTTTGAACAGCACGCAGCTCGGAGTCCTCTATCAGGGAACAGTCAGATTGTCTGGAACCTCGTTCTGACTGGTCTTACCTTGTAACAGCGTTCTTTTCCCCGTTAACCCAGGAGCTGGAGATCAGTGTGTATTATCTGTAGGACTGGCTGGAGTCCAGTAGAAGCTGTTAAGAGAGAGCGAGGAGAATTGAATGGCATCATAAATCAAGAGAATTTTATAGCCATTCAGAAAAGCCTGCGCTGTCTTTGGAAGCGCTTAATAGTGGACGGTTCTTTATAATGTGCACTATAAATATGAGAAGAAAAAGCGCATCTTTGAACAGATTCATTGCTTTGAACCCTTGAGAGGCTGGTGAAGATGAGAAGCCGCAGCTCAGGAGTGTGAAGGGACTGCTGTCCTGGTAAAGACTCACTCTGTTGTGTTTTTTTTTTTTAAAGGAAAGTGTCTGTTTGTTGCTTATTAATAAGATGTATCACAGAAGTTTGTCAGAGCGGGTCCTGAAGGATCCCAGTGATTCCGCATCAACGCAGCTGATTAACCCCTTGCAGGGTTGTGCAGACTTTGATTAGGATCAAAGCGGTCTCATTAGGACCACACTGTCAGGGCTCAGATCCAGTTACTATCGCTCCCAGTGCTCTTGTGGTTTAACTGGTACTGTAATGCAGAACCCAATCCACCAAAGAATGTGGCGCCATTCCGAGTGGGCAGTTCAGTAATCTGATCTTGAAGTTTAATACAGGCAGTCGTGTTTCTAATTAAGAACAGCAAAGGAGCCATCAGGGGCGATCAGCTCTAGCAGTTATGTACAGTGTGCCTCTTCAGACTAGCTCTGTGATCAGCTCTAGCAGTTATGTACAGTGTGCCTCTTCAGGCTAGCTCTGTGATCGGCTCTAGCAGTTATGTACAGTGTGCCTCTTCAGGCTAGCTCTGTGATCAGCTCTAGCAGTTATGTACAGTGTGGCTCTTCACGCTAGCTCTGTGATCGGCTCTAGCAGTTATGTACAGTGTGCCTCTTCAGGCTAGCTCTGTGATCGGCTCTAGCAGTTATGTACAGTGTGCCTCTTCACGCTAGCTCTGTGATCGGCTCTAGCAGTTATGTACAGTGTGCCTCTTCACGCTAGCTCTGTGATCGGCTCTAGCAGTTATGTACAGTGTGCCTCTTCACGCTAGCTCTGTGATCGGCTCTAGCAGTTATGTACAGTGTGCCTCTTCACGCTAGCTCTGTGATCGGCTCTAGCAGTTATGTACAGTGTGCCTCTTCAGGCTAGCTCTGTGATCGGCTCTAGCAGTTATGTACAGTGTGCCTCTTCACGCTAGCTCTGTGATCGGCTCTAGCAGTTATGTACAGTGTGCCTCTTCACGCTAGCTCTGTGATCGGCTCTAGCAGTTATGTACAGTGTGCCTCTTCACGCTAGCTCTGTGATCGGCTCTAGCAGTTATGTACAGTGTGCCTCTTCAGGCTAGCTCTGTGATCGGCTCTAGCAGTTATGTACAGTGTGCCTCTTCACGCTAGCTCTGTGATCGGCTCTAGCAGTTATGTACAGTGTGCCTCTTCACGCTAGCTCTGTGATCGGCTCTAGCAGTTATGTACAGTGTGCCTCTTCACGCTAGCTCTGTGATCGGCTCTAGCAGTTATGTACAGTGTGCCTCTTCACGCTAGCTCTGTGATCGGCTCTAGCAGTTATGTACAGTGTGCCTCTTCCCGCTAGCTCTGTGATCGGCTCTAGCAGTTATGTACAGTGTGCCTCTTCCCGCTAGCTCTGTGATCGGCTCTAGCAGTTATGTACAGTGTGCCTCTTCACGCTAGCTCTGTGATCGGCTCTAGCAGTTATGTACAGTGTGCCTCTTCACGCTAGCTCTGTGATCGGCTCTAGCAGTTATATACAGTGTGCCTCTTCACGCTAGCTCTGTGATCGGCTCTAGCAGTTATGTACAGTGTGCCTCTTCACGCTAGCTCTGTGATCGGCTCTAGCAGTTATGTACAGTGTGCCTCTTCACGCTAGCTCTGTGATCGGCTCTAGCAGTTATATACAGTGTGCCTCTTCACGCTGGCTCTGGACTGTCTCTTGTTTCATTGGTTGGCTATTCTAGGGTGGGTTGCACTGGAGTACACCATATGTTCACAAATTGAATAGAATATAATTGTTCAAATCTAATCTAGGATGTTTTTGAGTATATGAATTAATATATATATATATTGAAGTATTGTTAATCTGACAGAGTCTCTGTCTGAGTTCTGACCCTATCACTCTGTGTTCTGTCCCTATCTCTGTGTGTGTTGTGACTCGGCTGTGCCTCTCTCTCTCTCTCTCTCTCTCTCTCTCTCTCCAGCTCCCGGTCCCCCTGCAGCTCTTCACCTCTCCCCCAGAGGACTCCCTGTCTCTGCTGCAGCTGTATTTCCGCGCCCTGGTTACGGGAGCCCTGCGCAGGGCGTGGTGTCCTGTACTGTACGCCGTGGCCATCGCGCACCTCAACACATTCCTCTTCTCACAGGAGCCCGCACCTCAGGTACCCCTGCGATACCCCAGGGTGACACCCCCGAATTCTGCTTGTCTTACATGCCCAGTGTCTGGAATATATGTTTGTTCAAAGCTGACTTAAACTGTCAAGATGTGACACTTTGATTTGCTGTGCATTGTTTTGATGGCTAATTGCTGAGTCTGTCTCTCTCTACAGAAAGTGGACACTGCTAGGAGAGGCTTGCTGAGGAAGACCTACTTCCTGACTGATGAGGTAAGGGAAGGGCTCTGGGGCATTCTGGCATAGGTGGGATGGGGCTATGGTATTTGTTACAGTAACAACGCCTCCTCTCTCTGTCTCTCCCAGGTTTTGAGGACTCACCTGCTCCTTTTCAAGCTACCCCGAGTCGACTCTGCGCTGGGGTTTGAAATGTACGAGCAGCTCCCTCCAATCAGGGACAAGAGACTGAACACTGTGCTGGGGAGAGACAGAGCAGAGGGAGGGAGAAACGGAGGAGCTGTGTGAGAGGGAGGGAGGGAGGAGCTGTGTGAGAGGGAGGGAGAAACGGAGGAGCTGTGTGAGAGTGAGGGAGGGAGAAATGGAGGAGCTGTGTGAGAGGGAGGGAGGGAGAAATGGAGGAGCTGTGTGAGAGGGACGGAGAGAGGGAGGAGCTGTGTGAGAGGGAGGGAGAAACTGAGGATCTGTGTGACAGGGAGGGAGGAGCTGTGTGAGAGGGAGGGAGAGATGGAGGAGGTGTCAAAGGGAGGGAGCGAGAGACGGGGGAGCTGTGTGGGAGGGAGGGAAGGAGAGACAGAGGAGCTGTGTGAGAGAGGGAGGAAGTGAGGGAGGGAGGGATGCTTATTCTGCATAGTGGGCAGGGGGCAGTGTTGAGCCCTTGTTCTGTATCAGTGCTATATGATCAAGTACCAGAAGCCCTAATAAAGATATTTTATAACCCTGTGCAGCCCCTCTCTTAGAGACGTGTTTATTATGGATCCGACTAGCTGTACATGTTTCCCACTTCCCGGGAAAGAATTTGGGGACTGCTGTTCCTCAGGCGTGTACCTCAAGAGGGTTTATTCTTGCTGTGTGGATCAAGAGGAACTTTTTTGCGGTCCTCATTCGTAATGCAGACCCATTAGGCACTGCCCCCTCCCCGAATAAATCCGCTTCAGTAACAGATCAGTCTGAATGCTGCTGCTGCTGCCCTGGACTGTGAGAGGAGACTGCTTTGTCACATTTCCATGGGAGAGCCTGAGGCCAGCCAGGAAACATTCCTATTGTTATTACACATCTCCATGTGCACTCACAACCGGACAGCAAGCCGCACAGCACTGGAATCAACATGCTGGACAAAGCATGGAAATATTTTACATTCTTAACTCTTACATGAAACCATTCAAAAAGCATACCACTCCCCCACCAATAAATATATAATTAAAAGCACACTGCATGCATTATATTGAAAAACAAGAGCAGCAGAAACTTTAAAAACATTTAGCTAGTGTAACATGAAGCAGGGATTAGGGACCCCACACCCTGACACCCCACACTGTAGATTCACCACACTTTACAATACTTATTCTACAAAACTTCACTATCATTTCCCTGGATGCACCACCATTGTTTTATATTGTGCTCCACACTTTGAATTTGTCTTGCGATGCTTTCCAGTTCCTCTGCATCCCTTGCCAGGCTGTGCTTCACCATTCTCTCCTAGGACTCCAGTGCTTTCCATGCTGTCACAGGGCTGAGTGCTGCAGCTTCAGTAAGACACTGCCAGTGTTGATTTTGCGAGACCTTGTTCTGCAGTGGTTACACTGGCCACCTGAAGAATGTCAGATGAGATGAGGAAGCCTCTTCTGAACCAGTGACAGTGTGTTTATGAATATATAGAGATGACAGTATTTCTTCATGGGGACAGAGGTGACAGAACTGCTGCCGTGGCGTGTGGTGGCTCATTCTAATCAGATCTCGGCAGTAATATTTGCCCTCGGGCTGCAAGACTTAATCTGCTGCCTGGCTGCCTGCCTGCCTGCCTGCTCCCCTCTCACTCTCTGAAATGATATGCTGAGCTGTGCAGATTTAGGACTAAGCTAAACAAACACAGCTACTGAGGAAAAACATCTGATCAAATATTCCATTGAAGGCTCTTTGTTTTCCCAGCTGTGGTGCCTGATGTCATCACAGACCCCAAACCGGAGCTGCACTGAGCAAAGCATGACTCTCCCCTCAGTCTGGCTGTGTCCCTCCATCTTCACCTCTACACTCAGAGAACATAAACAAGAGCAAAGCATGACTCTCCCCTCAGTCTGGCTGTGTCCCTCCATCTTCACCTCTACACTCAGAGAACATAAACAAGAGCAAAGCATGACTCTCCCCTCAGTCTGGCTGTGTCCCTCCATCTTCACCTCTACACTCAGAGAACATAAACAAGAGCAAAGCATGACTCTCCCCTCAGTCTGGCTGTGTCCCTCCATCTTCACCTCTACACTCAGAGAACATAAACAAGAGCAAAGCATGACTCTCCCCTCAGTCTGGCTGTGTCCCTCCATCTTCACCTCTACACTCAGAGAACATAAACAAGAGCAAAGCATGACTCTCCCCTCAGTCTGGCTGTGTCCCTCCATCTTCACCTCTACACTCAGAGAACATAAACAAGAGCAAAGCATGACTCTCCCCTCAGTCTGGCTGTGTCCCTCCATCTTCACCTCTACACTCAGAGAACATAAACAAGAGCAAAGCATGACTCTCCCCTCAGTCTGGCTGTGTCCCTCCATCTTCACCTCTACACTCAGAGAACATAAACAAGAGCAAAGCATGACTCTCCCCTCAGTCTGGCTGTGTCCCTCCATCTTCACCTCTACACTCAGAGAACATAAACAAGAGCAAAGCATGACTCTCCCCTCAGTCTGGCTGTGTCCCTCCATCTTCACCTCTACACTCAGAGAACATAAACAAGAGCAAAGCATGACTCTCCCCTCAGTCTGGCTGTGTCCCTCCATCTTCACCTCTACACTCAGAGAACATAAACAAGAGCAAAGCATGACTCTCCCCTCAGTCTGGCTGTGTCCCTCCATCTTCACCTCTACACTCAGAGAACATAAACAAGAGCAAAGCATGACTCTCCCCTCAGTCTGGCTGTGTCCCTCCATCTTCACCTCTACACTCAGAGAACATAAACAAGAGCAAAGCATGACTCTCCCCTCAGTCTGGCTGTGTCCCTCCATCTTCACCTCTACACTCAGAGAACATAAACAAGAGCAAAGCATGACTCTCCCCTCAGTCTGGCTGTGTCCCTCCATCTTCACCTCTACACTCAGAGAACATAAACAAGAGCAAAGCATGACTCTCCCCTCAGTCTGGCTGTGTCCCTCCATCTTCACCTCTACACTCAGAGAACATAAACAAGAGCAAAGCATGACTCTCCCCTCAGTCTGGCTGTGTCCCTCCATCTTCACCTCTACTCAGAGAACATAAACAAGAGCAAAGCATGACTCTCCCCTCAGTCTGGCTGTGTCCCTCCATCTTCACCTCTACACTCAGAGAACATAAACAAGAGCAAAGCATGACTCTCCCCTCAGTCTGGCTGTGTCCCTCCATCTTCACCTCTACACTCAGAGAACATAAACAAGAGCAAAGCATGACTCCCCTCAGTCTGGCTGTGTCCCTCCATCTTCACCTCTACACTCAGAGAACATAAACAAGAGCAAAGCATGACTCTCCCCTCAGTCTGGCTGTGTCCCTCCATCTTCACCTCTACACTCAGAGAACATAAACAAGAGCAAAGCATGACTCTCCCCTCAGTCTGGCTGTGTCCCTCCATCTTCACCTCTACACTCAGAGAACATGAACGGACTGCTACCCAGTGTTCTGTACTTTATTTGTTTTACTGTACAGACAGTGGTTCAGGTTTTAGGACTAAACCTGATGAATCTCGCTTTTCAGACGCCCATCTGGAATTTTTTACACCCAATCAGTGAAATAATTGCACAGTGTGTGTGTAGCTTCTTGTGCACTATGTGTTAAGAGCATGATCAAATAGGACCTGATTTCACCCCATGTGCCCCCTTCTCTGTGACTATATGCAGAATTAAAGCCTGACTAAACACGATTTTTAACATTTTTTTTTTTAAGGTAATCTGATAACTGTGAAAAATGCATTGCCAAGAAATCAGAAGAAGAAAGCTCCCTGCAGAGTGCAAGGTGGGCAAGGCTGGCCAGACAGCCTAAGAGTCTTTGCTCCAACTCAGTTCTCAATAGCTTCACTGAACCAATCAAGCATCCATCCAGGTCCTCGAGTAGTCAATGACTTCAAACCTGTGTATCCCGGAGTGGCAGGACCCTCCAGGACTGGAACTCACCCCTGCTGTGCTGCAGGGACAGGAGATCAAAATTAACCACCAGATGTCACCAATAGAGGTTGCCATAACACAATCATTTTTGAAAAAAAAAACAGTTCTGTAAACCTTTTTCTGTATTGCAATCTCCTGAAACTGAAACCTCTTGAAATCCTGTCTTGCATGTCGTAGATTTCCCAGCATCATTTCCCAGGATGATTACCCAAAGCAGCACCTAAACCAAGACCAGAGCACAAACAGCTAGAAATAAAGTGGAAACAGACTTCAGACAGAGGGAAGGAGACCCTTCTTCATACAGAGAGTGGTGAGGGGGTGCAATGGGTTACCAAGCCATGGTGTTGATGCTGAATTACTAGGATCCTTTAAGACCTGACTTGACAATGTTTTGAGATCAGTCAGCTACTCACAACTAGACGTGTGCTGATGGCCAAAGGGCTTGCTCTTTGGTGGTTTGCTGTGCTTGTTAATATAGTGTGCTATCTGGGCTTCACAGTGCTTATCTGGGCTTTCTCATTCTTTCTCTGTGCTGCCTTTACTGTGTGAATTTGTACACAGGAGCAACAAGAGTAGAAGCGCTGTAGAACACCTGACACTGCAGCCTGCCTTCTCTCCTCGAGCCAGCAGGGGTCGCTGTGGCACGGTGCACTGGTCCTACTCTCTGCTTCAGTCTTGTCCCGAGCTCTCTCTGTCTCTCTCCTCGATGAAGAGCTCTGTCTCTATTTGTCTCCTCAGTGACAAGCTCTCTCTGTCTCTCTCTTCTCAATGAAGACCGCTCACTGTCTCTCTCCTCAGTGAAGAGCTCTATCTGTCTCTCTCCTCAATGAAGAGCTCTGTCTGTCTCTCTCCTCGATGAGGAGCTCTCTCTGTCTCTCCTCAGTGAAGAGCTCTCTCCGTCTCTCTCCTCAATGAAGAGCTCTCTCCGTCTCTCCTCAGTGAAGCCCTCTCTCTGTCTCTCCACAGTGAAGAGCTCTCTCTGTCTGTCTGCAGACTGCGAGGGGCTGATCCAAGACTCCTCTCTGACTAAATGAATGTCAGCAGGTCCTAATCTCATTCTGGGAGGCTGATAATTGGGAAGGTATGATAGTATTAGTTCTGGGAACACGCTGGTCCTGTAAGGGGAGTGTCTGTGGAACAAAGTCAGCATTGAGCTGCCCCGGACAGCCCAGAAAAACAGAACAAAATGAACCTGCTACACTGGCAGAGGCAGGCGCCAAAAAGGTTTGCTCATAGGAGAGACGTTATAAACATGGAACAATGTGTCTATAATGGTGTAATAAAGGATGTTTATAAACAAGATTAGTCAGTTAACAATAGTGCCCTGTGGTACCGGTACCATTCTCTTTTGCCCATTGTAGCTGCCCTACACTTGCACTATTATTGCCCCTCTGCACAGCCCTGCATTGTGGAATGGATGATTTGTGTACCCAGGTTTGAGAAAGAGAGCGAGCGAGCAGATTGTAATTCCCTGCAGCTCAGGCCTTGGCTCCCCTGATCAGAGCCGGCTCATTCTGTGCTGCTGAGTGCTCCTCTTTCATGTGCTGCTCTCTGTGAGAGCTGAGAAGAGGAGAGCAGCCAGGGAGGTAACTACAGAGGCAGGATGCAAAGTGTGTGTCTCTGTGTGTGTGAAAGTTTCACTGCTGTAGTAGTGAGGACATTTTTAGTGTCTTCATTAAAAAAATGGGGACCCTTATGTGTTGACTTGCATGTCTGTCTGTCTCTTGTGTGCGTGCGTGTGTGCGTGTGTGCGTGTGTGTGTGCGTGCGTGCGTGTGCATGTGTGTGTGCGTGTGTGTGTGTGTGTGTGTTGCGTACACACGACACTGCACGCCGTGCACGTGTGTGTGTGCACACACACACGTGTGTGTACTTGGTGTGCGTGCGTGCGTCGCACACGTGTGTGCGTGTCACACGTGTGTGTTGCGCGCATGTGCGTGTGGCCCAACACACACACCCGTGTGTGTGCACACACACACTCACACCACACGCTGCGTGTGTGTGTGTGTGTGTGTGTGTGTGTGTGTGTGTGCGTGTGTGTGTGCGTGTGTGCGCGCGTGTGTGTGTGTGTGTGTGCGTGCGTGCGTGTGTGTGTGTGTGTGTGCGTGTGTGTGTGTGTGTGCGCGTGTGCGTGTGTGTGTGCGTGTGTGTGTGTGTGTGTGTGCGCGTGTGTGAGTGTGAGTGTGTGAATGAATGCACAGTTACTGCACAGCAGACAGCAGCCCCCCCCCCTGCTGTTACTGTGAATGAATGAAACACAAGCGGACAGCTGCAATCATAGGAGCCATTGTTCCAGCGGCAGTGCAGGGGGAGCATTATCATTATCTCCCAACTGATGTTTATTTCATATACTGGGGAATTAATTATCTAGCACATTATCATGTGGTAGCTCACTAATGGCATTAATATTAATGGAGCTTTTAATAGAGCCCTTCCAAATCTCCCTCACCACGTTAGAAAGCTGCCGTCTGCTCTGAGAGGTCTCTTTCATCGGAGCCCCAGGGCTGGGGACTCTCTCTCTCTCTCTCTCTCTCTCCCCTATCCTCAAGCCTGTGACTGGAGGGAGCACCCTTTCTCTTAGGGGGTGAGGGAGGGAGCAGTTCAGTCTTCATGCCTTAAGTCTGCCCTGCGATTGGAGGGAGCACCCTTTCTCTTAGGGGGAGGGGGAGAGGGAGGGAGCAATTCAGTCTCTTCTAGGCAGGAGAAGTGCATCTCTTAACAGTTCTTAATGGGTGCACAAGCCCCTCCAAGATGTCCTAGACATGCCTTTGAGAGACAGAGAGGGAACACGTATGTCAGCCTGTGCTTTGCCAGCAGGGTTATTAACCAGAAAAACGAATTCAGCACAGTGATTATCTATTCGTAAGTGTTCTGTCAGGGATCATAAAGCACAGAGACTGACAATATCAGCCCTGAGCCTTTTATTGATTCACTTCGTGGAACTCCCCCCTCTCCCTCCATCTCTCAATCTCTACCTCTCTCTACCTCTCTCAATCTCTACCTCTCAATTTCTACCTCTTTCAATCTCTCCCTCTGTCAATCTCTATCTCTCTCAATCTCTACCTTTCTCAATCTCTCCCTCTACCTCTCTCAATCTCTACTTCTCTACCTGTCCCAATCTCTACCTCTCTCAATCTCTACTTCTCTACCTGTCCCAATCTCTACCTCTCTCTCAATCTACCTGTCTCTACCTCTCTCAATCTCTACTTCTCTACCTGTCCCAATCTCTACCTCTCTCTCAATCTACCTGTCTCTACCTCTCTCAATCTCTACTTCTCTACCTGTCCCAATCTCTACCTCTCTCTCAATCTACCTGTCTCTACCTCTCTCTCAATCTACCTGTCTCTACCTCTCTCAATCTCTACCTCTCACCCCCCTCCCTCCCTCTTTACCTCTCTCATCCCCCTCTCTCAAGTCCACCCTTTATCTCTCTCATCCCTCTCTCTCTATCTCTCTCATCCCCTTCTCTCTACCTCTCTCAATCTCTATCTCTCTCCTCCCCCTCTCTCCCCCTCTCTCGTTCCCCTTCTCTCCCTCTGTTTGGTAATAACAGGGTCCCACAGTGAGTGTTAATAGAACGGTGAGACCAGTGGTGTGTCAAAATAAGAAAACACGACCTCTGACTGCAATACCAGTCTAGCAATAGTAACCACATTGGGCTACCATTTCCCCTCAGTACAGAACCATAGCATTGCCGCTGTCTGTCTCTGTCTACATTGCCACTCAAGATAGCTTGAGGACGGTATTGGGGAATGCAGTCAGCAAATCAACTCTGTTTAAAGAGTTATACAGGAAACGAGAAACATTTTCACAGAATGCCACATGCTAGCCCTCTAATGAGCTCCAAACACTCAATAATCGCCAGTGGGGATGAATCAATATTTACAAGCCCATTATGTTAGTGCCAATGCAATGCTCGTCAGGATAAGAGCCTCTTAATTGTGTAATCATTCCTCCCCCCCTCTCTCCCCGCTGCCCAGGAGAATGACTCGATACATCACGCAGGGCAAGGGTCACTGACTCCTCCTGTCGCTTAACACCAACCAGGATTCATGTGTGGAGATCATGCTTTCTACATTAGCTGAATTAACGTGGCAGACCATTGCTGTAGTCGATAAAAACCTTTTCATTTTTGAAGTGCCAGTGCCAGCGTGAGGAGGGTGCGTGCAAAATTTATTTGTGTTTGTTTCTGAGAAGGTCGTCCTGCTGTGTGTTAGAGACTCGGCTTTTCACTGCCTGAACATCAGAGCTGCACAGAGCAGCCTGACAGACCGGCTCAGATCATCTCTCTGAGGAATAGAACTGGGTTCCCTAACATGCACGGCTGAATGTTTCCTTCTGCACGTTGGTTAGGGCGGGACGCTTTCTTTACAGTGTGTTTGTTTTCTAAGAGTAAAATCCAGGCTGCTATTTAATAAAAGAGTTCTAGACTTTTAATAAAGAAGACGGCCACAGGCTAGAAGACTTGTGGGTAAAGCAGGCTGTGTTTTATTAAAACAGGTTTCTTTAAAAATTAAAAACAAACAAACGTTTTTTTTTTAAAACTTGTGGGGAATGGTCAGGAACTGATTGAATCAAATTCAAATTGAAAAGTTGTGATTTCACCAGGATAGAGCCCTTGAGAACACAAGGGGTTCCTGGCAAGAGAAGACGCAAGAAATAGCAGCATTATAAAATCAACGATAAAAAGAGAGGCAGAATTCAAACAGGACAGAAACACTGAAACCAATCATTAGAACAGCACAACTAAATAAAAGCATTCAAAAATACCCCCCCGTACACCCCCCCACACACACACACACACACACACACACACACACACACACACACACCAGGCCAGGGCTTCATACCTTGTTAAGATACCTTGCTTCTTCGTTGCCTGCGGGACTGCTGTAGAGTATATCCAGCGCCATGCTGTCCCCTGCAAGAGGACCGTCTAATGCCTGCCCAAACCAGAACACACTCATTATTCCTAATGGGACAATTAGAGACCCATCACACCTGATCAACCTGGAGAGGAATTCACATCACCCAGTCCGTGAATCACAGCATATTGACGACATGGAAACAGGCTCCTGGCCGAAGCGCTTGTCAACAGACACATTGAGTTTGAATGAGTATTTCTTGCTAGATTGGAAGGGGTTGAAACCTGCAGTTCTGTCGTTTAGTCCACTTACTTGCAAGACAAGCTCCCTCAAAATGACGCAAGCTTGAATCCGTGGTAAACAGGTCCCTCTCTCCTCTCGGTGCTCGATTCGAACATTTCCATCTCGCTCCTCTGCTGTGCTAATTGGAGCCGGATGCCTAATGAGGCATGGTCGTGCTGCCATGTTCTTATTGATCAGTGACAGAGATGGCTCATTAATTAAGGCTGTCTGCACAGGTCAGAGCGCTTCAGCCTGGCCTGTGTTATTCAGGCTAATGGCAGCTAATGACAGCTGCAGCCTTTCATAATCGTCCTGTAATGGATTCTGCCTCCAGCCCTTCACTTTGTTTTTCATTTTCTGTGTCTGTCCACTTATAAAAGTTTCCCGTAGTAAAAGCATAGCAAAGTGTAATAAAGCACAGTGAAAGCAGGATTAAGCACAAGTAAGCACTTAAAACCCAGAGAGGTATGGCATTGCATATTAAAAAACATGGCAAACCGTGGTAGACTATGATAAATGCATAGCATAGCCAGGAGAAAAACATGAGGGAGGACGGACTGCTAAATTAACACAAAAAAGAGTGAAGTGCCCTCATGTTCACACTGTCGGGAAGTTTATGAGAAGCGAAAGAACGAGAACTTTGCAGACCCCGTCGCACTTCGAAACCTTCATTCCCGACATTCTCTCTGATGAATCGGTTCATTATTGATGGGATGTCCCGAGCTGGCAAATCATAATATATCAAGAGAACACCACCAAGCCACCCCCCCACAACTCCTGTCAACTGTGCCTCCTGTCAAGAGAACTGAACTGAACCTGTCAACTACACTGACTGTCTGTGTATGGGGGGGTTAACTTCTCAAGGTTACCTGTCTCTCTCTCTCTCTCTCTCTCTCTCTCTCTCTCTCTTGCACAGCTATCAGTATTTTCTGCGCTACGTGCTCTGTGACTGTCCAGAATTTGAATAGCATAGCTGCTGATTAGAGAAAACTGTTGCAGTCGTCCTGCTGGGAGTTTGATTAGAGATTTGCAATCTGACAGTGATTTACAGCAAATGTGCACGTTCCAATCTAAAGTAATGCATCGAATGTAGTTTCCAGTGACTGAGGATGGTGATGACAGTGAGCTATAGTTCTACTAATAAAACAGCACTAATAAGATCTACAGCACCGGAGATTCATTTAATTTGCTGATTCAAGATTCCACCTTACTACATCAAAATAGTGTGGATGTCCCTTGAAACCAAGATGCTCTGTAACTGGGATATTGGAAACGACCTTAACAACGAGATGCAAGCTCTCGTAAAGCAACCTGTGTGATGATGTTCATTTAAAGTGAATGTATCTGCTAAAGCCAGAATGGGGTCTGTGCCCTTGAGCTTTTCCAGGAACAGCAGCCTAGCGCATGGCTGGCGCAGGACAGCTCCCTTAGATGATTGTGATTGATATTATTTTTGAAGTGATTTACTGCAGGAACCAGTTGCTTTACCATTTCTCAAAATGATGTCATTGTTGCCAAGCGGCGGGAAGCCTGGGTGCGAGCGGGATATTGATTTCAGTGATGCCAGCAGAATATTTATTCAGCCAGCTTTTTATTGTAGTCATGGCTGAATGCCCAGGAAACTGCAAGCAGAACTCAACCCCCAACCACTGATGGATTAACCCTTATTCACACGTGCTAGCTTGCCTTCACTATGATCTGCAATGCAGATAGAGAAAGTGCCCCTATAATGCAATGCAATGGTGCTTCAGTGGTAATTGCATCTTATTTCCAATGATAATGTTTTTGTACTGTTTACAGGGCAGCCCCTTCCACATCACCCTGGAATCCCATTTCACAGAAACACAGCGATATCGGGAATCAATCTCCCAAAACAAATACCCCCTGGGACTCTAGGGGACGAGATTGAAGCTACAGATTCTGGGGGCTAATCGTCTGTTTGCCAGACATCTGATTGCTTTCTATAACATCCTGCTGTATGTTTACAAAAGAAATGTACCAGGCAGCGGTTATCTGCATGGAGGCTTGACTCTAACAGGCCTGGACAGTCCAGCGCTTGCTCCTAATTCAGTGTTACGGTAACTGCTCTGCTTCCAGTCGGCTGCTCTGCAAAAACAATGTTCTGTGTCCAGTTAAGGATTCCTCTTGCCTCTTGTCAGCACAGCGACACTCTCACAAGCCCCTTGTGGTTTTGCTGGTATTAACCCTTTGGGTGCAGCGCAGTTCTGGAGTAAATAGACAGTCACATCACTTCTGTGCAGGCACCATAACAGCTGTGGCAATGAGTTGTGTAAAAAGTTAACCTCAGATTGAACTTCACCTCAATTTCTCAACACTGATCCCATGAAAACAAGTGCTACGGAGATGCTTATTAGTTGCCATTTGTTGAATGATAATGAAAGTCATTGTAACACTTATGGAAAGTTACACAGCATTTCTGGAGACAGAGTTCAATTCAACACGTCAGGATACATTTCCAGTGTAGTGTTTCTGAAACACTGTGAGCTCAAGAAACACGAGTGAAAAACAAAGAGGAAATTTAATTTGAGGGTTTTATGCACTAATATTGGCATTGAAGTGACTAATACAGTAAAAGCATGACCTCAGTGAGAGCCCAGTGCTGTTTCCTACCCCTGTAATAGCTGGGTTAACTAGAGAGGCCTGCGGGATACTGGAGGACTACTCCTGATTTCTGGTTTATAGTATCTGTTTTTTTTTTTCAGTGATCAGGTGTTAATTACAGCCATGGCGAGTGCTGTTGTGGAATCATACACTGCAAGACTTCTACAAAATCAGCATGCTCTGAATCACTTTGCTAAATGACTGCTTCGAAAACCATTTTGATTGTGAAACAGATCCAGAACCCGCAAGGAAAAAGGTCTGAACCCATCGAGCTTTCTGACTGAAGAGTCCTATTATGTGCAGCACCTCAGTGCCTCAGAGCCGTCCTTTCTGTTTAAATCAAGGGTGTCCTTCTGGTCTTCATTCCATGCCACATTTCTTAATGGAAACAACTGGACGTCCTTAACCTGAATCCATGCATGATGCAATGCTAGCTAGAAAGCCCTGAGGACCGGGTTTGTGCTCCCTGGGCCTACACTAGATGCTGCTGATGGCTGTTCCTTGGTCCTGTCTGCACCTCTCTGTCAAAACGGAGGGTTGAATTCTAATTGAGTTTTCGATTCTTGGAGCACCTGACGAGAGAGAGCCTGTCCGACACTAATCAGTAGATTGGGAGTTCCTTTGTACTTCGTCACTGTTGTGACGTCCAGGAGACACTGAGCAAACACAGAGAATTGAAAAAGACATGACCTACAAATCAAGAGCCGCTTCCACTCATTTCAATTGTGGACGTCAAGAGAAGCTTTAAACGCTAAACTAAGTTAAATATGATTTCATTCTGTTAAACTTGGAGAGGAATAGCTCGATGAAATGAAAACCTGAATGATTTCATTCTGTTAAACTTGGAGAGGAATAGCTCTATGAAATGAAAACCTGAATGATTTCATTCTGTTAAACTTGGAGAGGAATAGCTCTATGAAATGAAAACCTGAATGATTTCATTCTGTTAAACTTGGAGAGGAATAGCTCTATGAAATGAAAACCTGAATGATTTCATTCTGTTAAACTTGGAGAGGAATAGCTCTATGAAATGACAGCCAGGGCTGTTCCTGCATGACTGCTAGGGGGCACTGTGGAGGGCGTCATGTATAAGCCCACTGCTTGTTTTTAACTAAGGGGAGCTTCCATGTTGGGGAGCAGAGTAAAGACAGGAGGCTGCAGTGTGACTGTGACCACAGCTGTTTGTTTTTAACTGGACCAAGCAAGCAGCAGCATTGACGTTTCCATAGATGAAAATGAGAGTGTTCTCTTGACAGGTCGGAGATTCAGAAAATGACAATTCAAAAATTCCAAAATTCAGAAAACCGGGCTGGGGTGTTTGCTCCTATTGAACAGCAACTTTACTGACGTTCATCCCTTGCTGCAGCTGTCAATTCAAACTTAGAGCCATCAGTAACGTGAAGACTCCCATCCATTGTGTGCATTTGTTCAAATGTATGCCCTGTAGACAGTGGGACGGACTGACAGCCTCCACATAGCCCAGGTTATGATACACAAGTTTCATCACAATTACACAAGCGGTCCCTTTGATATGAGCTGATCACTGGCAGACCACTGCATGACCTGGACCCTCCCTGGGCTCTTCTGAAAGCTAGAGAACACTCCGAGTAAACGAGTCAGCAGGGACAGTGCCAGTTTAAGTGCTTTTTTATGACTAGCTTGTGCAGTTAACATATTTACTCCCTGGTTCTGTGAACAGAGCGTGTTCCATTTCGATCCCCAGTTGAGCTGCAATGTCCTGGCAGTGCAGTGACATTTCAAGCAGCCTCTGCGCTCATCTCATTCCAAAATCGCACAGCCAGGGCACCTTCGCATTACTCTGCTGACATTACAGAACACAATACTATAGTGTAAAAATCTGCCCTATACTACAGTGACTACTATCAGAAAGGTTGGGTTGTATGGGTCCATACCTGTGGTACCCTCTTTTGAAGCATAGAACCTCAAGATCCTGAACACAAGAACAAGATGTGTCTGGGATAGCGTTGACAGTGGTAATGCAATGGCTTTGAAAGCTCTGGTTTGCAATCCTTCATGCATTAATCCCAATCGAGGTCAATAAAACTCTGTCCTGATTAACTTCCCAGCGTCATCACTTCCCTGGCTGTCACAGCTAGTAATATAAAGAGTACAAAAATTGAAAATCCCTGCTTCTGTTCATTTCATTTTATTTTGTCAAGCTGGTATTGAAGCTGCAGTCGAAGTACCTAAGTAAGAGATAATAGAGTGACACTCAGCGATCAGCCGTGCGGGTCACGTTAACCTTGAGTTCACTCGAGAGCTGCTCAGTCTCAGCTTGCAGGCCGGAGCCCATGCCTGTTGTCCGGGAGAGTGCTAGGGGAGTGCTGGGGAGTCCTGGGGGAGAGAAAGGAAGAGTCCTCTCAGCAGTGTCACTGACAGGGCAATGTTAATAATGCTGACAAGCAGAGCAGTGGCAGGCTCATTGCTGTGACACTAAGAGCTGCTTCCTGAAGAAGTCTGATTGCCTTTCACTGCAAGCTCAAACATGGCCAAGCTCAGCGCTGACGGGCTCTTAGAGAAGTTAACTGTGGGAAATTCGGGGTTTGAAATATGCAGACTGTGGTTTGGTCCCTGTCTAAAAGCCCTGGGAGCCCACTTTGAAGAGAAACATAAATTGTCCCACTGAAAGACGGAAAAACTGTTTTTACAGTCTGACACTGACTTCAAGGTTGGCATTCAGATGGAAAGTTTGGGTTGAAATTGAGATTTAAATTCAGGACGAGAGTTATGTCTAGATGCTAGTAGACATTGATTACCTATGGTATACGAGATACAAGTTTAGTATGTGATAAAATATACAAATAATATCTTCTCGATTATTTAAAAATAGAAATATATATTTCAGACTGAACCAGCTAAGAGTAAGGGTGCTCCCTCCAGTCCAGGGCAGGCTGGAGGCATGGAGACTCAACTTCGTTTTTATCTACAGTAGTTTCACAGGTGTTGTTCATTTAGGAACAAATGGCGCATATTAAACTTGGGAGTAAAACACTTTCAAATTATCCAGAGCTTCATTGTTTTCCTTGTGTAGTTCTCCTTGAATAATTTTAAGGAGAAATATGAGACAATGGGCAGAATTTTCCAAGTTATTAAGTTATGTTGAAGACAGCTTTCATTTCTGTTGCATGTTCCAGTTTACAGGCCAAGTAATTTAAGAGTAAAAGCAAAATCCAAAACAGATGTAACGATAGCCATTTTTTACTTTAATTAATAAGTCATGTTTTATCATTACAGCAGAGCGAGGAAGGGAAGCATATCAGTGTTGCACAGGATTATCTGTGCAGCGCTACTTTCCCAATGTATTCCTCTGGGAGTCTTTTAGAAGCAGCTTTTACTGGAATTGTCGTCGATCCTGGCAAACAACGATCTAAACAGAAACAGGATATGAAACAGGAAAGAAATGAAACACCAGAAAAAAAATCATATAACAAGAAATCCATAGCCTTTAAAAGAAGCAGCTGAGGCCTGCTTCCCCACTTCTCCTCTTTGTTTGGAACGTGTGGCTGTGCTCTACTTTTCTTACAGCTGCTTTTAGAAAGTACCACATAAAACCCAGTGATAACTGTGCAATGATTGAACTGTGCACCACGCAGAGCAGGCACGGCACTCTGCTGCTCGTCCTGTTCTTAGCTCATTACTGCACTGTGTTGAACATTGTGAAATGCTAGGAGCAGGTGGAACTGGTTTTACAAGAGAGCTTTGCCAGCGCTTTGTCATCTCACTTTGCCATGGTTTAACTTGTCTATCAGGGCTTCTCATTTCAAGCATTTCTTTCTGTGATTGGCGTGACTGACAAAGGGGATTGATTTTTTTTTTTACCATACTGAGCAGATATTTGAGCCTGTGTTTTCGTTTATACTAAACTGTATTTAATGATGCACTGTGCTCCAGCAGAGTCAGCTCAAGGAGTCTACAACATGTTAGCGGGTCTTATAGGGGGCTTAGCTGATTACAGAAGAGGTTACCCAGCCATGTTGTAGATGCTGAATCCACAGCATGGCTTTCCCTTCCTGACCAGCGTGTGGTGAGGGTACGAAACGTGTTACCCTCGTTGTGTGGAGTGTCTTTATTTTGTTTGTTTTTATGGTTGTTTCTGTTTCATGTCTTGAAACTTTTTTTTTTCCTGGCAGAGCATGATTTACATTCAAAATAATAACGAATAAAGAAGTGGAGAGAACGCAGAAGCTGTTTGCGGAGAGCCTGTGCCGATGTCCTGCAGTGCTGGCTCCTCTGTCTGAATTTCCTCTGGCCCAGTAAAGCTTGTTAGTTTCTGCCAGGAGTTTCAGGGCCATTACCTTACACCCACCAGGTCCCTCACCCCCAACTCACTAGGCTGTAAAGTATAAAAAGCACTATCAAACTAGAGGGGGAATATACTTCTACAGGGCTACAGCGTTTAACATTGAGGTGTCTTTCTGCCCATGAAAACCAGTTAAAGATCCAGTAGCTTCAAATAAGAGGATTTTTTTGTTACCATCCTCTCACCTTTTTGAGATGTTCGGATCATTCTGCGCGCTTCTCGTTGCAATGCTTCTTTTTGAGATGTTCGGATCATTCTGCGCGCTTCTCGTTGCAATGCTTCTTTTTGAGATGTTCGGATCATTCCGTGTGCTTCTCGTTGCAATGCTTCTTTTTGAGATGTTCGGATCATTCCGCGCGCTTCTCGTTGCAATGCTTCTTTTTGAGATGTTCGGATCATTCTGCGCGCTTCTCGTTGCAATGCTTCTTTTTGAGATGTTCGGATCATTCTGCGCGCTTCTCGTTGCAATGCTTCTTTTTGAGATGTTCGGATCATTCCATGTGCTTCTCGTTGCAATGCTTCTTTTTGAAATGTTCGGATCATTCCACGTGCTTCTCGTTGCAATGCTTATTTTTGTTTGTCTGTTCATTGCATGATAAGTCTGTGTTCAGGTGATTCAACTGTGAGTTTAGGAGCTGCTCCTCCTTTCTCACTGCCTGCCGTAGACATATATAATGCAGGCTAGATCAACCAAAATGTATTTGTAAGCACCAGCGCCATCTAGAGTATGTCTCTGTATTGCCAGTAAAGCAAAAGGAAACATAATTGCCAAAGTGGCAGATCACGAGATGCTGCTAGCTCTCACACCTCTATAAAAACATTGCAATAAGAACAGCTTAGAATCATTGCAAACTTCATACAACGTTAAAGGGAGGGTAAGACAGACAGGAAAATTAAATCTGAACCTACTCTGAACTCCTTTCACTGAAGAAGATAAAACCAGAATGAGAGGGGTGGGGGGTGGGGGGGCAGATCAATCAAAACAGCAACGCAGCGCCCCTGTAAGAGAAGTGCTATTGCCTTGTTTATTCAATCAAATTGATGAAGCGGGTAACACAGCTCTGCCTATTCAATAAGTCTTCAATACCAGCGATTCTCAAATAGCAGATTTGTTTTGAAGTGGCAAGGCTCTTGTGTGTTCAAAGGCTCTCAAGCGAGTGTGGTTCAATATACTTGAATGAACAGAGCAGTGAACTATCACTCTTCCTCTTTGATAATGCTGAGCAGTGAGTGGCTCTGAATTGGGATTCTAAAAACAGCATCTCTTCCTTTTAATTGAAATGAGAACAATTGCTTTGACGTCTATCTGATTCTGCAACGTTATACGAAACAGCTCAAGTGTTTCCTATTCAATGTTTTGATACAATACAGCAGCACCAACAACCATACAGACGGCTAGCTCTCTGTGTGCTAACTCTGCTTTTCAAATCCATCTATTAGTGCTGCCCCATTCTGCTAACACGTTACACTGTGCCTCTAATTACTGGGTCTTTACATGGGGGTTACTTAGTAAATACATGTGTACTTACAACAAAACAGCAATGCAGCGCCCCTTATGCAGAAGTGCTATTGCCTTGTTTACAATGTACTTAATGTGTAAGTCTTTTTACATGAATGAACCCTAACCCTTTCCTGATACAATTGTGCACTTGTATATGTCGTGCATCTGTTATTGGATTAACTGTCCTGCAAAAAAATATATGCAAGCAATGCTCTATTTTCAGAAAACAGCAAATGTGAAGCTGACACTTTTGTTTGACACATTATTTCATAGAAGCTAATGGACTGCAGTGGAGCGCTCCAGGCATGCTGAGATAACCGTGCAGTGATTACAAGTCAATAATCTGCAGTGGAGCGCTCCAGGCATGCTGAGATAACCGTGCGGTGATTACAAGTCAATAATCTGCAGTGGAGCGCTCCAGGCATGCTGAGATAACCGTGCAGTGATTACAAGTCAATAATCTGCAGTGGAGCGCTCCAGGCATGCTGAGATAACCGTGGGTGATTACAAGTCAATAATCTGCAGTGGAGCGCTCCATGTGCAGTGATTACAAGTCAATAATCTGCAGTGGAGCGCTCCAGGCATGCTGAGATAACCATGATTACAAGTCAATAATCTGCAGTGGAGCGCTCCAGGCATGCTGAGATAACCGTGCGGTGATTACAAGTCAATAATCTGCAGTGGAGCGCTCCAGGCATGCTGAGATAACCGTGCGGTGATTACAAGTCAATAATCTGCAGTGGAGCGCTCCAGGCATGCTGAGATAACCATTAGTGATTACAAGTCAATAATCTGCAGTGGAGCGCTCCAGGCATGCTGAGATAACCGTGCGGTGATTACAAGTCAATAATCTGCAGTGGAGCGCTCCAGGCATGCTGAGATAACCGTGCAGTGATTACAAGTCAATAATCTGCAGTGGAGCGCTCCAGGCATGCTGAGATAACCGTGCGGTGATTACAAGTCAATAATCTGCAGTGGAGCGCTCCAGGCATGCTGAGATAACCGTGCGGTGATTACAAGTCAATAATCTGCAGTGGAGCGCTCCAGGCATGCTGAGATAACCGTGCGGTGATTACAAGTCAATAATCTGCAGTGGAGCGCTCCAGGCATGCTGAGATAACCGTGCAGTGATTACAAGTCAATAATCTGCAGTGGAGCGCTCCAGGCATGCTGAGATAACCGTGCGGTGATTACAAGTCAATAATCTGCAGTGGAGCGCTCCAGGCATGCTGAGATAACCGTGCAGTGATTACAAGTCAATAATCTGCAGTGGAGCGCTCCAGGCATGCTGAGATAACCGTGCGGTGATTACAAGTCAATAATCTGCAGTGGAGCGCTCCAGGCATGCTGAGATAACCGTGCGGTGATTACAAGTCAATAATCTGCAGTGGAGCGCTCCAGGCATGCTGAGATAACCGTGCAGTGATTACAAGTCAATAATCTGCAGTGGAGCGCTCCAGGCATGCTGAGATAACCGTGCAGTGATTACAAGTCAATAATCTGCAGTGCTTACTGTACTGTTCCAAGGCTCTTCTAGTTTCACTGCAATAAGAGCACTGATGAGGGCACTAGCTGAAACACTGGTCTGCTTGATTCAGTCTCTTCTAGTTTCACTGCAATAAGAGCACTGATGAGGGCACTAGCTGAAACACTGGTCTGCTTGACTCGATCTCTTCTAGTTTCACTGCAACAAGAGCACTGATGAGGGCACTAGCTGAAACACTGGTCTGCTTGACTCGATCTCTTCTAGTTTCACTGCAACAAGAGCACTGATGAGGGCACTAGCTGAAACACTGGTCTGCTTGACTCGATCTCTTCTAGTTTCACTGCAACAAGAGCACTGATGAGGGCACTAGCTGAAACACTGGTCTGCTTAATTCAATCTCTTCTAGTTTCACTGCAACAAGAGCACTGATGAGGGCACTAGCTGAAACACTGGTCTGCTTGACTCGATCTCTTCTAGTTTCACTGCAATAAGAGCACTGATGAAGGCACTAGCTGAAACACTGGTCTGCTTGATTCAGTCTCTTCTAGTTTCACTGCAACAAGGGCACTGATGAGGGCACTAGCTGAAACACTGGTCTGCTTGATTCAATCTCTTCTAGTTTCACTGCAATAAGAGCACTGATGAGGGCACTAGCTGAAACACTGGTCTGCTTGATTCAATCTCTTCTAGTTTCACTGCAATAAGAGCACTGATGAGGGCACTAGCTGAAACATTGGTCTGCTTGACACAGGTGTTGATGTAATCGATTTATAGCCCAGCAGGATTTTACTCCAGCTCTGCATTGCACTACATAATCCCCATAGACCAAGTTCTAAAAAGAAGCAGACAATTTCAGACACAGTCACTGAAAAGCATTGCAGCTACAACCACCTTTAACAGACGGAACTCTGTTTGCATGCTGGTCTGTGGCTCCGAGCTGACATCAACAAAAGGATTGCGATATTTCATGGCAATTGTGTAATAATATTTCTGGAGCCTGCAATGTCTAAAAAGATAAAGAGTCTCGGGACAAGGTGGGCAGATTTCCCACTGAGGTGTTGATGCCAGTCCTGTGGCACTCCTCCAGGCTCAGAGACAGAGAGAGCGCAGTTGTGTATCCAGGGGTCTGCTCTGGTTTGTATAGCACAATCTCAATGCTTTACTCTACTTTGCGCATTGAGTTTTAGTGATTAAGCGTTCTTTTATTGGCTATCAACTGTTTGTTTATGGGGTCATAAAATATGCTGCAAGTCTCTTGCAATGAATTTTTTAATAATCAAACCCATCTACACATTTGGAAAGTCTGTTTCATGAATCAGGAAACCCTATAGAGATGCATTGCTCAGTAAGAGTCAGGAAACCCTACCAGATGCATTGCTCAGTAGCAGTCAGGAAACCCTACAGAGATGCATTGCTCAGTAACAGTCAGGAAACCCTACAGAGATGCATTGCTCAGTAACAGTCAGGAAACCCTACAGAGATGCATTGCTCAGTAAGAGTCAGGAAACCCTACAGAGATGCATTGCTCAGTAACAGTCAGGAAACCCTACAGAGATGCATTGCTCAGTAGCAGTCAGGAAACCCTACAGAGATGCATTGCTCAGTAACAGTCAGGAAACCCTACAGAGATGCATTGCTCAGTAACAGTCAGGAAACCCTACGAGATGCATTGCTCAGTAGCAGTCAGGAAACCCTACAGAGATGCATTGCTCAGTAGCAGTCAGGAAACCCTACAGAGATGCATTGCTCAGTAACAGTCAGGAAACCCTACAGAGATGCATTGCTCAGTAAGAGTCAGGAAACCCTACAGAGATGCACTGCTCAGTAAGAGTCAGGAAACCCTACAGAGATGCATTGCTCAGTAGCAGTCAGGAAACCCTACAGAGATGCATTGCTCAGTAAGAGTCAGGAAACCCTACAGAGATGCATTGCTCAGTAAGAGTCAGGAAACCCTACAGAGATGCATTGCTCAGTAAGAGTCAGGAAACCCTACAGAGATGCATTGCTCAGTAAGAGTCAGGAAACCCTACAGAGATGCATTGCTCAGTAAGAGTCAGGAAACCCTACAGAGATGCATTGCTCAGTAAGAGTCAGGAAACCCTACAGAGATGCATTGCTCAGTAGCAGTCAGGAAACCCTACAGAGATGCATTGCTCAGTAACAGTCAGGAAACCCTACAGAGATGCATTGCTCAGTAACAGTCAGGAAACCCTACAGAGATGCATTGCTCAGTAACAGTCAGGAAACCCTACAGAGATGCATTGCTCAGTAGCAGTCAGGAAACCCTACAGAGATGCATTGCTCAGTAACAGTCAGGAAACCCTACAGAGATGCATTGCTCAGTAACAGTCAGGAAACCCTACAGAGATGCATTGCTCAGTAACAGTCAGGAAACCCTACAGAGATGCATTGCTCAGTAACAGTCAGGAAACCCTACAGAGATGCATTGCTCAGTAGCAGTCAGGAAACCCTACAGAGATGCATTGCTCAGTAAGAGTCAGGAAACCCTACAGAGATGCATTGCTCAGTAGCAGTCAGGAAACCCTACAGAGATGCATTGCTCAGTAACAGTCAGGAAACCCTACAGAGATGCATTGCTCAGTAACAGTCAGGAAACCCTACAGAGATGCATTGCTCAGTAACAGTCAGGAAACCCTACAGAGATGCATTGCTCAGTAACAGTCAGGAAACCCTACAGAGATGCATTGCTCAGTAACAGTCAGGAAACCCTACAGAGATGCATTGCTCAGTAACAGTCAGGAAACCCTACAGAGATGCATTGCTCAGTAACAGTCAGGAAACCCTACAGAGATGCATTGCTCAGTAACAGTCAGGAAACCCTACAGAGATGCATTGCTCAGTAACAGTCAGGAAACCCTACAGAGATGCATTGCTCAGTAGCAGTCAGGAAACCCTACAGAGATGCATTGCTCAGTAGCAGTCAGGAAACCCTACAGAGATGCATTGCTCAGTAACAGTCAGGAAACCCTACAGAGATGCATTGCTCAGTAACAGTCAGGAAACCCTACAGAGATGCATTGCTCAGTAAGAGTCAGGAAACCCTACAGAGATGCATTGCTCAGTAGCAGTCAGGAAACCCTACAGAGATGCATTGCTCAGTAACAGTCAGGAAACCCTACAGAGATGCATTGCTCAGTAACAGTCAGGAAACCCTACAGAGATGCATTGCTCAGTAGCAGTCAGGAAACCCTACAGAGATGCATTGCTCAGTAGCAGTCAGGAAACCCTACAGAGATGCATTGCTCAGCAGTCAGGAAACCCTACAGTCAGGAAACCCTACAGATGCATTGCTCAGTAGCAGTCAGGAAACCCTACAGAGATGCACTGCTCATTACGCATCAACGGGATTTTTTGATGGCGCCTATGTCAATGAGAACCATTCTTTAAGCATGCGTTCCTGTGATGATTTCTTTAGAGTGACTGCTGTTAGCTGTAAGTTTAACAAAGTATAACATTTTAATTTAACATTCAGAATTGGCTAACAGAAAGCATGCTGTCTTTAATTCTATGAGGCTTGTTCCCTATTACTTGTGTTATCGGCATCAAAGCTGGGGAGCGCAGCACAATGGGACACGGTCACGGCGTCACATGTACACAATTCATACACTTCATGGTCTGAGAGTGGAAAGGATCCGCTCTGAAGTGAAAACTTGAATGTACAAACGTTCACATTGTGTCCATATATATCTTTGATGAGAGATTCAGTTTGCTCTGTCATGTGACTGTATACAAGTGTTGAAGTGTCTGTGAGGAAACTCCGATTTCACAGCGCTCTGAAAAATAAAAGGCCATTACGGGCATGGCTATAAATAATGACCGGCAATTTCAGAGACTTTTTTTTTCATACAAAACATCCAGCTTTTCCGCTGAAAACACGTGACTCATATTGTGTTTTATTCCAATGAATGTCAAATAACTTTCGCACTGTTTTAAAAGGCGATTGGAAATGATTTCCCTCTCATTCCAGGTGCTGATATCAATACTATTACACTACTCACAGTAGATGGAAAGTGCGCGCTGGGTAGTCTAGTTTAAACTCACTCCAGCGATCTGGCTGCAGCAGTCAGACATGTCACCTACAGCCAAAGGACCAGGATGCAACAGTTCATCTCGAGTTGTATTTATAATATCAGCATATCCTGAATAAACATAAAAAAAACCAAGAAACAAAGGCTTCACAGCACGATATACAACGGGTTAGGTAGTAATAATGCGATTAAGAGGAAAGAAATGAGGGAAGACAGGGCTTTAGGGCCCAGGGGATCTATTGGAATGATGTTGTGAGGAGAGAGAGAGAGAGAGAGAGAGAGAGAGAGAGAGAGAGAGAGAGAGAGAGAGAGAGAGAGAGAGAGAGAGAGAGGGTGTTTAAACATCCGCCAGCATCAGCATCATTCATATACTGAAGCTAGGGAAACAGGCACCAAAGAAAGAGGGAAGCGTGTGGAAAAAGCAAAGGGCAAAACAGAACAAAATAAAGAACAGAAAAGCAGAAGAGTAAAAAACAAAGAAGAAAAGAAGACAGGGAAGCTTTTCCAAATTCCTGGATCCTTTTTACAAGGAGCCATGGACTACTCCCAGAGCCCCCGGTGGATCCATCTGGCGCTGTGCATTTCAATAGGTAGCGTGTTTGTTGTGTTGACAGTGTGCACAGGTAACTTCACCGCGGGGAGGGAAGCGCAAACGCGGCTCTCTCCTTAGAATGTTTATTTCTGTATGTATGTATTCGATGTGTTAGTTATTTGGGTTACTTTATGTATTGAATGAGTTACTTTTACACACTTTCACACTTACCTGTTTATTTATTTATTTATTCATTTATTTAAGATTGTTGATCGTCCAAGGTGCAACGGTGTTAGCAAGTTCGTTTTGCGGGCAATTGAAGGGATATATGCATAGCATCTCATGAAAATGTAAAATTATTGAAAATAACGATATATGTTACACTCATAAAAGAGCCTCTGTGTTTTATATTGTATTGAGAACGGTCCTGTAGAAAAACCGCTTGTCGATTCTGTTCCGGTCAGTGTTGGCACGTCATCGGTGGAATGTATTCCCATTCCAGTGAAGCAGTCGTCAGCGACAGTGCTACACAGCGGGTCAGGGGGTACACAGCGGGTCAGGGGGTACACAGCGGGTCAGGGGGTACATAGCGGGTCAGGGGGTACATAGCGGGTCAGGGGGTACACAGCGGGTCAGGGGGTACACAGCGGGTCAGGGGGTACATAGCGGGTCAGCGACAGGGGGTACACAGCGGGTCAGGGGGTACACAGCGGGTCAGGGGGTACACAGCGGGTCAGGGGGTACATAGCGGGTCAGCGACAGGGGGTACACAGCGGGCTCCCTATATTGAGTTTGACACAAACGACGCTGAATGTAGCACTGTAGGCTGGGCTGGAGGAGATAGTGCAGTGTTGTCTTGTTGATTTTAGATTCTAGAATGATAGTGCAGTGTTGTCTTGTTGATTTTAGATTCTAGAATGATAGTGCAGTGTTGTCTTGTTGATTTTAGATTCTAGAATGATAGTGCAGTGTTGTCTTGTTGATTTTAGATTCTAGAATGATAATGTAGTGTTGTCTTGTTGATTTTAGATCCTAGAATGATAATGCAGTGTTGTTTTACATCTTAGAAACTGCATACGGTCCAGCTGTGATTCTGACAGTCCAAAGCAGGGTGCTCTTGGTGTTATTAATGCCCACATTTTAACAATTGTAAACGGTTCCCTTTCCTTTGGTATTGTTCCCTCAGCTCTTAAGGTCGCTGTGGTAAAACCTGTGCTTAAGAAACACAATTTGAACCCTAAAGTCCTCAATACCTGTAGGCCAATCTCCACCCTACCATTCTTAGATAAGGTTCTAGAGAGATTTGTTGCAATTCAATTATAAACATTTCTAACTCTTAATGGTATATTGGAGGAGTGTCAGTCTGGTTTTCGTGCTGCACATAGTACTGAGACGGCCCTTGTCAGAGTTGTGAATGATCTGCTGCCTTTGATACTGCAGACCATTCCATCCCACTGAATCATCTTGAAAGGACTGTCTGGTCTTGTACTATCCTGGTTCAAATTTTGTCTTTCTGATAGGTTTCGGTTTGTCACTTTTCGGGAGGTATTTTTAAATCTTTTCGGGAGGTATTTTTAAATCTTTTCGGGAGGTATTTTTAAATCTTTTGGGAGGTATTTTTAAATCTTTTCGGGAGGTATTTTTTGTGAGGTTTCTTACTTTTCAGGAGGTAAAATCGGCATTATCTGAGGTTTATATACCAGAGCACAGCTTTTTCTGCTGTTTTTGAAAGGTTTGTTAAACCTGATATGAATGCTGAGTTTCCATTAGACGCACCAGCTGCAGTTAACTGGTGTTTAAAAACGTATCCTTTTTGTTTGGTTGCCTCTGCGGTACGCTGCCCTCACAGCCTCTCATACTGCATGAAAGAAGCATGCTGTATTCACACAATTATAAACTAGCTTAACAACAAAGCAAACCGCAGAAACACAGGGAATCTGAAAAAAGTTTGAAACAGTTTCCTGAGACTACCTGAAATATGTATAACCAATTCATCCAAACAGACTTCAAAGAAACACAGGCAAGCAAGCCACCAGTTAAAACCACTGAGCTTGCAAATCGCTGCAGTTAAGGGCAGTCAGTGCAAAGTGTGCACACCGAGAGCGGTGTGGGGAAGCGCCCAGGCTGATAAACATTTTAACAGAGGGCTAACCAATGCCTGTTCCTCAGGCTGAGAATCTTTCAGCTCGTTACTCGTTTCATTACATTCATTGTGGAAATGCCAGCGGGGCAGTTCGAGGGGCCGGCAGGGGGCAGGGACATCAAGAGGAAATTGCTTTTATTGTTCTCTTGTTTTCAACAGTTATACAGCAGTCCTAGCTTTTACAGCATGTGCTGTCTCTGTGTGGCACAGATTCATAGGATCAGTCCTGCTGCAACCAGATTCGCAATATTGGAACTTTTAATTGGAATATTGGAAGCAATGGAAATGTAGGAAGAGACCAGTAAGATTCTCAAGACATTGCACATGAATTACAGTAAAAAACCCTGGCAGTTGTTGTTTGTGCTGTTCTGCTCTGAGAGAGAGAGAGAGAGAGAGAGCGAGGAGGGTGGGAGGGAAGAGAGAGATAGCGAGAGATAGCGAGAAGACGAGCGCTAGAGACGTAGAGAGGAGATAGCGGTTGATTTACGTATAGAGAGAGAGAGATGACGATAGCGATTGAATTTCTCGAGGGATATATGCTATAGAGATATATAGAGTATTATGGGGGGAGGGATGTAGAGATCAAATAGGTGAGTGGCTGGTATAGTGCGAGAGACAGAGAGCTGATCGAGAGAGGTGGGGCGTTGAGAGAGATAGTATATAGGGGTAGTAGAGTCTAAGGGGGAGAATCTCGATAGAGTGTGGTGTGCGTAGATTGAGAGAGAGAGAGAGACGGGAGAGAGGAG
>NC_054550.1:37208448-37245948 GCF_017654505.1 Polyodon spathula
AAGTCTACCAGAATCCATAATAGTAGTTTAGTATTTCATGTTAGATTTCGAAATTACACAGTTTTTCGTTACATATACGGCAAACTACAAAGCTGTATGTAATTCGATATGTTAACGTAAGATTATTCAGCAGGTTTCAATCGACTTTATGAAGCAAAATTAGGTATCGGGTGATGCAAAACCTTTGGTCATAGCTGTATAAGGGCGAGACCTAAAACAGCTTATTGATTATAAACAACCAATTTGGTGCGAATTGAATTATTTTATTAATGTTAACCCACACAATTATAGTACGCCTTAACGTTATAAAAGACATATGCGGAATATTGGAATATCGACGCGGCAACCTCCCCATTCCTTTACCGCCCCTTCAGCATAAACACTTCTGACCTAATGTCAAAACTTAGCAGACTGGTATAAACTGTCTGAGCTCATCAGCTACAAGTTTGCTCAAAGACGTGAATGTAAAACACACATTAGCGAATCAGCTTACCAAGATAACACATAGACTACATTAAGAAATAATACAGACATGTGGAATATCCTTCTACCACATCACCCCTCCACACTTCCAATAGAAACACGGAACAGCAAGTCAAACTGATCACATCAACACTTTCGATTAGATATCACTGACACTTCCATTTCCTAGTTTATTTACTGTATGTATTGCTAATGAAATTTGCCCCAGTACAGGATTGCATTCCACACAAGTCATTTTGAAAAACATGTTCACTCACTATAGGGTATAGACGGCAACAGTGATACATTGTCAGTGCCTCAGAGTTTCATGCATTTAAATGAGGATTTTTTTTTCCACTTATCTACACACCATACTCCACACTGTTAAGGGAAAAAATATATATATTAAAAAATACAAAACTGAAAGATCAAATTGGATAAGTCTCCACCCCCCTGAGTTAATACTTGGTGGAAGCACCTTTGGCAGCAATTACAGCTGTGAATCTGTTGGAATAGGTCTCTACCAACTTTGCACACCTAGATTTGACAATATTTGATGCTCGTTAAGTTCAAGTTCCTTGGGGAGTGTTGATATACAGCAATCTTCAAGTCATACCACACATTTTCGATTGGATTTAGGTAGGGGCTCTGACTGGGCCATTCAAGGACATTTACCTTTTTGTTCCTTAGCCACTTCAGAGAAACTTTGGCTGTTTGCTTTGGGTCGTTGTCATGCTGAAAGGGGAACTTCCGTCCCAATTTCAGCTTTCTTGCAGAGGGCAGCAGTTTTTCCTCAAGGACTTCCTCTGTACTTTGCTCCATTCATTTTAACTTCTATTCTGACAAAGTGCCCCAGTCCCTGTCGATGAGAAACATGCCCATAAGATGATGCTGCCACCACCATGCTTAACAGTAGGGATGGTGTTCTCAGGATGATGTGCAGTGTGAGGAGTTTGCGGCAAACATAAAGCTTTGCATTTAGGCCTAAAAGTTCTATTTTAGTTTTGTCAGATCACAAAACTTTTTGCCACACTTCAAACAGGATTCAAGGTGTGCTTTCTCGAGTAATGGCTTCCTTCTTACCACCCTAAAATACAGGCCAGATTTGTGGAGTGCTTGGAATATTGTTGTCACATGCACCCTTTGACAAGTCTTGGCCATAAAAGCATGTAGCTCTTGCAAAGTTCCCACTGGCCTCTGAACATCGGAGAGATACCTCTCTGTTCAGTGTCCTTCTTGCTTGGTCATCCAGTTTTGGAGGGACGGCCTGATCTAGGCAGGTCTTGGTGGTGCCATACACCTTCCACATTTTAATAATTGTCTTGACCCTGCTCCAAGGTATATTCAAGGCCTTTGATATTTTTTATATACCCATCCCTTGATCTGTGCCTTTCAACAACTTTGACCTGGAGTTCTTTTGAAAGCTCCTTAGTGCTCATTGTTGAGTCTTTGCTTTGAACTGCATACCAGCAGAGGGAAAACCTACAGTGAAAACTGCTGAATTTATCCTGCACACTCACTCATGTTAATCACTACAATTTAACACAAGTGGAGGCCACTTAACTTGTTGTGTGATTTTGAAGGTGATTGCTTTCACCTGAGCTAATTTAGTATTGCTATTACAAGGTGGGGTGGACACTTATCCAACCAAGCTATTTCAGTTTTTATTTTTAATTAATTTTCTACAAATTTCTAGAATATTTTTTTTGCTTGGAAGTTGTGGGGGCATAAAAAAAGCTAAAAAAAAAATTATCTGCATTTTAATTCCAGGCTTATAAGGCAACAAAAGGTGAAGACGCACTTTACCAACGTAGAGGTTTTTAAACGTGACATATATACGACACCGTTACGATCGGAAACAATAAAAGACAAAAACGTAATCGTAGCATTAGCCTCCAAACGTATGTGTAGACAGTACACAACCACACATAGTACATACGGGGTAGTGTGTGTATGTGTATGTGTTTGTCTGTATGTGTTGGTGTGTTTCTGCTGGTGTGTTGGTGTGTATGTGTTGGTGCTGTTTCTGTATGTGTTGGTGTGTATCTGTATTTGTTGGTGTGTATGTGTTTGTGTGTAGCTGGTATGTGTTGGTGTGTATCTGTATGTGTTTGTCTGTATGTGTTGGTGTGTATCTGTATGTGTTGGTCTGTATGTGTTGGTGTGTATCTGTATGTGTTGGTGTGTATCTGTATGTGTTGGTCTGTATGTGTTGGTGTGTATCTGTATGTGTTGGTGTGTATCTGTATGTGCTTATCTGTATGTGTTGGTGTGTATCTGTATGTGTTGGTCTGTATGTGTTGGTGTGTATCTGTATGTGTTTGTGTGTATCTGTATGTGTTGGTCTGTGTGTTCTGTATGTGTTGGTCTGTATGTGTTGGTGTGTATCTGTATGTGTTGGTCTGTATGTGTTGGTGTGTATCTGTATGTGTTGGTCTGTATGTGTTGGTGTGTATCTGTATGTGTTGGTCTGTATGTGTTGGTGTGTATCTGTATGTGTTGGTCTGTATGTGTTGGTGTGTATCTGTATGTGTTGGTCTGTATGTGTTGGTGTGTATCTGTATGTGTTGGTGTGTATCTGTATGTGTTGGTCTGTATGTGTTGGTGTGTATCTGTATGTGTTGGTGTGTATCTGTATCTGTTGGTCTGTATGTGTTGGTGTGTATCTGTATGTGTTGGTCTGTATGTGTTGGTGTGTATCTGTATGTGTTGGTGTGTATCTGTATGTGTTGGTCTGTATGTGTTGGTGTGTATCTGTATGTGTTGGTGTGTATCTGTATATGCTGATGTGTATCTGTATGTGTTGGTGTGTATCTGTATGTGTTGGTCTGTATGTGTTGGTGTGTATCTGTATGTGTTGGTGTGTATCTGTATGTGTTGGTCTGTATGTGTTGGTGTGTATCTGTATGTGTTGGTGTGTATCTGTATCTGTTGGTCTGTATGTGTTGGTGTGTATCTGTATCTGTTGGTCTGTATGTGTTGGTGTGTATCTGTATATGCTGGTGTGTATCTGTATGTGTTGGTCTGTATGTGTTGGTCTGTATGTGTTGGTGTGTATCTGTATGTGTGGTGTGTATCTGTATCTGTTGGTCTGTATGTGTTGGTGTGTATCTGTATGTGTTGGTGTGTATCTGTATGTGTTGGTCTGTATGTGTTGGTGTGTATCTGTATGTGTTGTGTATCTGTATGTGTTGGTCTGTATCTGTTGGTGTGTATTTGTATGTGTTGGTCTGTATGTGTTGGTCTGTATGTGTTGGTGTGTATCTGTATGTGTTGGTGTGTATCTGTATGTGTTGGTGTGTATGTGTATCTGGTGGGCTGTATGTGTTGGTGTGTCTTGTTAGGTGTACCTGTAGTGTGTATGTGTTGGTCTGTATGTGTTGGTCTGTATGTGTTTGTGTGTATCTGTATGTGTTGGTCTGTATGTGTTGGTCTGTATGTGTTGGTGTGTATCTGTATGTGTTGGTCTGTATGTGTTGGTGTGTATCTGTATGTGTTGGTGTGTATCTGTATGTGTTGGTGTGTATCTGTATATGTTGGTGTGTATTTGTATGTGTTGGTGTGTATCTGTATGTGTTGGTGTGTATCTGTATGTGTTGGTCTGTATGTGTTGGTGTGTATCTGTATGTGTTGGTGTGTATGTGTATGTGTTGGTCTGTATGTGTTGGTGTGTATCTGTATGTGTTGGTCTGTATGTGTTGGTCTGTATCTGTATGTGTTGGTGTGTATCTGTATGTGTTGGTGTGTATCTGTATGTGTTGGTCTGTATATGTTGGTGTGTATTTGTATGTATTGTGTGTATCTGTATGTGTTGGTCTGTATCTGTATGTGTTGGTCTGTATGTGTTGGTGTGTATCTGTATGTGTTGGTCTGTATGTGTTGGTGTGTATCTGTATGTGTTGGTGTGTATCTGTATGTGTTGGTCTGTATGTGTTGGTGTTGGTCTGTATGTGTTGGTGTGTATCTGTATGTGTTGGTGTGTATCTGTATCTGTATGTGTTGGTCTGTATGTGTTTGTGTTTATCTGTATGTGTTGTTGGTGTGTGTTTATCTGTATGTGTTGGTCTGTATGTGTTGGTGTGTATTTGTATGTGTTGGTCTGTATGTGTTGGTGTGTATCTGTATGTGTTGGTGTGTATCTGTATGTGTTGGTGTGTATCTGTATGTGTTGGTCTGTATGTGTTGGTGTGTATCTGTATGTGTTGGTGTGTATGTGTTTGGTGTATCTGTATGTGTTGGTGTGTTGGTGTTTATCTGTATGTGTTGGTCTGTATGTGTTGGTGTGTATCTGTATGTGCTGGTGTGTATCTGTATGTGTTGGTGTGTATCTGTATGTGTTGGTGTGTATCTGTATGTGTTGGTGTGTATGTGTTGGTGTGTATCTGTATGTGTTGGTCTGTATGTGTTGGTGTGTATCTGTATGTGTTGGTCTGTATCTGTATGTGTTGGTCTGTATCTGTATGTGTTGGTCTGTATGTGTTGGTCTGTATGTGTTGGTGTGTATCTGTATGTGTTGGTGTGTATCTGTATGTGTTGGTGTGTATCTGTATGTGTTGGTGTGTATCTGTATCTGTTGGTCTGTATGTGTTGGTGTGTATCTGTATGTGTTGGTGTGTATCTGTATGTGTTGGTCTGTATGTGTTGGTGTGTATCTGTATGTGTTGGTGTGTATCTGTATGTGTTGGTGTGTATCTGTATGTGTTGGTCTGTATGTGTTGGTGTGTATCTGTATGTGTTGGTCTGTATGTGTTGGTGTGTATCTGTATGTGTTGGTGTGTATCTGTATGTGTTGGTGTGTATCTGTATGTGTTGGTCTGTATGTGTTGGTGTGTATCTGTATGTGTTGGTGTGTATCTGTATGTGTTGGTCTGTATCTGTATATGCTGGTGTGTATCTGTATGTGTTGGTCTGTATGTGTTGGTGTGTATCTGTATGTGTTGGTGTGTATCTGTATGTGTTGGTGTGTATCTGTATGTGTTGGTGTGTATCTGTATGTGTTGGTCTGTTGGTCTGTATGTGTTGGTGTGTATCTGTATGTGTTGGTGTGTATTTGTATGTGTTGTGTCTGTATGTGTTGGTGTGTATCTGTATGTGTTGGTGTGTATCTGTATGTGTTGGTGTGTATCTGGATGTGTTGGTCTGTATGTGTTGGTGTATCTGTATGTGTTGGTCTGTATGTGTTGGTGTGTATCTGTATGTGTGGGTCTGTATGTGTTGGTCTGTATGTGTATGTGTTGGTCTGTATGTGTTGGTCTGTATCTGTATGTGTTGGTGTGTATCTGTATTTGTTGGTGTGTATCTGTATGTGTTGGTCTGTATATGTTGGTGTGTATTTGTATGTGTTGGTGTGTATGTGTTGGTGTGTATCTGTATGTGTTGGTGTGTATCTGTATGTGCTGGTGTGTATCTGTATGTGTTGGTCTGTATCTGTATGTGTTGGTGTGTATATGTATGTGTTGGTCTCTGTATGTGTTGGTCTGTATGTGTTGGTGTGTATCTGTATGTGTTGGTCTGTATGTGTTGGTGTGTATCTGTATGTGTTGGTGTGTATCTGTATGTGTTGGTGTGTATCTATATGTGTTGGTCTGTATGTGTTGGTGTGTATCTGTATGTGTTGGTGTGTATCTGTATGTGTTGGTGTGTATCTGTATGTGTTGGTCTGTGTATCTGTATGTGTTGGTGTGTATCTGTATGTGTTGGTGTTGGTGTGTATCTGTATGTGTTGGTGTGTATCTGTATGTGTTGGTCTGTGTATCTGTATGTGTTGGTCTGTATGTGTTGGTGTGTATCTGTATGTGTTGGTCTGTATGTGTTGGTGTGTATCTGTATGTGTTGGTGTGTATCTGGTGTGTATCTGTATATGTGTTGGTCTGTATGTGTTGGTCTGTATGTGTTGGTTGGTGTGTATCTGTATGTGTTGGTCTGTATGTGTTGGTGTGTATCTGTATGTGTTGGTGTGTATCTGTATGTGTTGGTGTGTATGTGTGTTGGTCTGTATGTGTTGGTGTGTATCTGTATGTGTTGGTGTGTATCTGTATGTGTTGGTCTGTATGTGTTGGTGTGTATCTGTATGTGTTGGTGTGTATCTGTATATGCTGATGTGTATCTGTATGTGTTGGTGTGTATCTGTATGTGTTGGTCTGTATGTGTTGGTGTGTATCTGTATTTGTTGTTGAATTACACAACCACCCATAGCACTACACAACTGTACATTAGACATATGTATGTGTTGGTTTGTATCTGTATGTGTTGGTCTGTATGTGTTGGTGTGTGTGTGTGTGTGTGTGTTTGTATGTGTTGGTGTGTATCTGTATGTGCTGGTGTGTGTATGTGTTGGTGTGTATCTGTATGTGTTGGTGTGTATCTGTATGTGTTGGTCTGTGTGTGTTGGTGTGTATGTGTATGTGTGTATCTGTATGTGTTGGTGTGTATCTGTATGTGTTGGTCTGTATGTGTTGGTGTGTATCTGTATGTGTTGGTCTGTATGCGTTGGTGTGTATCTGGTGTGTATCTGTATGTGTTGGTCTGTATGTGTTGGTGTGTGTATCTGTATGTGTTGGTGTGTATCTGTATGTGTTGGTCTGTATGTTGGTGTGTATTTGTATGTGTTGGTGTGTATCTGTATGTGTTGGTGTGTATCTGTATGTGTTGGTGTGTATGTGTTGGTCTGTATGTGTTGGTGTGTATCTGTATGTGTTGGTGTGTATCTGTATGTGTTGGTCTGTATGTGTTGGTGTGTATCTGTATGTGTTGGTCTGTATATGTTGGTGTGTATTTGTATGTGTTGTCTGTATGTGTTGTGTGTATCTGGTATGTGTTGGTGTGTATCTGTATGTGTTGGTGTGTATCTGTATGTGTTGGTGTGTATCTGTATGTGTTGTGTCTGTATGTTGGTGTGTCTCTGTATGTGTTGGTCTGTATGTGTTGGTGTGTATCTGTATCTGTATGGTGTGTATCTGTATGTGTTGGTCTGTATGTGTTGGTGTATGTATCTGTATGTGTTGGTCTGTATGTGTTGGTGTGTATCTGTATGTGTTGGTGTGTATCTGTATGTGTTGGTGTGTATCTGTATGTGTTGGTGTGTATCTGTATGTGTTGGTGTTGTGTCTGTATGTGTTGGTGTGTATCTGTATGTGTTGGTGTGTATCTGTATGTGTTGTGTGATGTGTATGTGTTGGTGTGTATGTGTGTATGTGTTTGTGTGTATGTGTTGGTGTGTATCTGTATGTGTTGGTCTGTATGTGTTGGTGTGTATCTGTATGTGTTGGTGTGTATCTGTATGTGTTCGTGTCTATCTGTATGTGTTGGTCTGTATCTGTATGTGTTGGTCTGTATGTTGGTGTGTATCTGTATGTGTTGGTCTGTATATGTTGGTGTGTATTTGTATGTGTTGGTGTGTATCTGTATGTGTTGGTGTGTATCTGTATGTGTTGGTGTGTATCTGTTTGTGTTGGTGTGTATGTGTTTGTGTTGGTCTGTATGTGTTGGTGTGTATCTGTATGTGTTGGTCTGTATGTGTTGGTGTGTATCTGTATGTGTTGGTGTGTATCTGTATGTGTTGGTCTGTATCTGTATGTGTTGGTCTGTATGTGTTGGTGTGTATCTGTATGTGTTGGTGTGTATCTGTATGTGTTGGTGTGTATCTGTATGTGTTGGTCTGTATGTGTTGGTGTGTATCTGTATGTGTTGGTCTGTATGTGTTGGTCTGTATGTGTTGGTGTGTATCTGTATGTGTTGGTGTGGTGTGTATCTGTATGTGTTGGTGTGTGTATCTGTATGTGTTGGTCTGTATGTGTTGGTGTGTATCTGTATGTGTTGGTGTTGTGTGTGTGTGTTGGTCTGTATGTGTTGGTGTGTATCTGTATGTGTTGGTGTGTATCTGTATCTGCTGGTGCAGACCTAATGAAAGTCTTTCTCAATGTCTTCAATGTGGTGATTTGATGACTTGGTGATGTATGAATGATTATAACCCCCCCCTGCTCCCTCAGCACTCTCCTGTGATTTCGAGGCTCCCTGCTCCTGGACCCTGTCCAATCACAGCGCAGGAGGGGACTGGCTTGTCACGTCGCCACAGCAACCCTGGCCCAGCTCACAGAACAGGCAGCCGGGCACGGACCACTCCACTGGCGGCTCTGACGGTAAGGGGGGGGGTTATCAAATGCAACTTAAAGTTCATGGGTAAAACTGAAAGAACTCATTTTTTACACCTTTTTTTTTAGAATTTCTTCAACCAATATTGAAACTATTTCCTTAGAAAAAAAAAATAATAAAAAGTAGTGAAAATATTCTGCCTCGATCTCTTCCAGGTCACTTCCTGCTCCTGGCAGTAGGGGGCGCTGCTGTGGGCTGTGAGTTTGCGCTGACGAGCCCAGTGTTGCTGCGCAGTGCCGCGGGGTGCTGGCTGCAGCTCGCCCGCTACCAGCCAGAACCGAGCCAGGGGAACCTGTCGGTCCAAATCAGAGACGCCAACACCAACCGGGTCAGTAGGTCCCTGCAGCTCAGGGACTGGGACCAGGACAGCCTCAGGCAAGTGCAACCCAACCCCAGGCTCCGTCCACAGGCCTGTGGTGCAGAGTTTCACTAAACTGCACTGAGATTACAGCTGCAATTCAGTGACACGCAGTGCAGTACAGTGCAGTGCAGTACAGTACCGTGCAGTACCGTGCAGTGCAGTGCAGTGCAGTGCAGTACCGTGCAGTACAGTGCAGTGCAGTACAGTGCAGTACAGTACAGTGCAGTACAGTGCAGTACCGTGCAGTACCGTGCAGTACAGTGCAGTACCGTGCAGTACCGTGCAGTGCAGTACAGTGCCGTGCAGTGCCGTGCAGTGCCGTGCAGTACCGTGCAGTACAGTGCAGTACAGTGCAGTACCGTGCAGTACCGTGCAGTACAGTACCGTGCAGTACAGTGCAGTACCATGCAGTACCGTGCAGTACAGTGCAGTACCGTGCAGTACAGTGCAGTACCGTGCAGTATAGGAAACACCTTTTCCATTCTGACTATAAAGTGTAAAAACATCATTGCACAAAAACCCCCCCTTAAACGAAGCTCTAAGCGTTAACTGGCAAACAACTAACTGGTAACGAATAACAAAACCCGTTTGTTAACATTTTAGCGAGCTGGTTATTTACGGTTAATAAACAGGAGAAGTGTCCGTTCAGGTAGTCCTGCTGAGCTCCACACCTGTGTTTAAAATGAACCAAGATCTGACTTCACCAAAAGTCTGTATAGGCAGGTATAGATGTATTATTTATTTGATCATTCACAGAAATGTCCCAGTGTAGCCAATTCAATTAGGTAATGGCAGGCAGGTCGGTGAGGGGGGAATGGATCGCCGTGCTGCTTTGTCTGATCACGTGATGTTGTTACGATTGATTTTTTGTCAGAGTGGGTACTCCTGAAGCAGATAATATAATTTCAGCTCCAACAACATGAACAAACGAGAACAGAAACATTGCAGGGAATTCATTACAGCTTAATATTGTGCTGCAGTGCTGTGAGACCAGGACTGTAAAGGACGAAAAATACAATGAGAGGGAGGCAGTGTGGTCTAGTGGTTAGAGCTGAGAGACTGGGAGGGTGGCAGTGTGGTCTAGTGGTTAGAGCTGAGGGACTGGGAGTACACCAGATAACCAATTCTCGACTCCTGAACCTCCCTGCCTAACCTGGAGGGAGGGAGGCAATGTGGTCTAGTGGTTAGAGCTGAGGGACTGGGAGGTAGGGAGGGAGGGAGGGAGGAGGCAGTATAGTCTAATGGTTAGAGCACACACATTGAAAACATTATTTACACGTAGGGAATACTGCCTGCTCTACAGGGGAAAGATACCTATCTTGGTAATATCTTTACTCAGCAATTACTCCTTTTTGAAGTTGCTTTTTGTGCAGTTGCATGAAGTTGCTTGAACTTGCTGGCATGTTGCCCCTGGCCGTTCCTCTTCATTAGTAATTAGACATGAGTGCCGAGGGAGTGTAAGTCTAGCACAGCTCAAAGGAGTCTCCCTGTCAGTGTGATTTATCCATGTCTGCTGAGCGCTGAGCCGCCAGAGCTGTTTCTACACTGATAACACGCAGCTCAAAATAACACCAAGGCTTGCAGTTTTGTTAGATGATAGTTCTGCAGATAAGCAATTGGACACCTAGTGTTTACAACTGAATATATAAACTCAAAACAAAATACATTTGTTGAAACAGTCGATCAGTTTTTTTAATTGTCCTAAATGATTTTTTGAAGAAGAAACAACGCTAATGTCATATAAAAGAGCACTTTTAATCACAGAGCATGAATAGCAGGTAATGAGAGTGTAATAACTGTGTAAGTACCAGGGCCTCTTGTGTGTCCAGAGTCTCTATGCACAGCGTACGCTGGTGATGAGCGTGGCTCTCTCTTCTGTGATTGGTGCAGAGGCCAGTGGGAGGTGCTGGCGGCTCCTATTGGTCAGAGGGAGGCTGCATTTCAGATCATCCTTCTCTACTCCTCGTGTGGCAGCGAAGCCCCAGGGACACTGGGCCTGGACTCACTGGGACTGAGAGACTGCGAGACAGGTGAGGAGGAGGGGAGAGGAGGGGAGGAGAGAGGAGAGAGAGAGAAAGAGAGAAGAGAGAAGCCACCCCCCCTCCACCTCTCCTCTCCTCCCCTCCTACCCTCCCCCTCATACTCCACTCCCCTCTCTCTCTCACCTCCTCTTCTTCCCTCTCCCCTCCTATCGGGCCCTCCCGCTCCCCTCTCCTCACCTCCCCTCCTCCTCCCCTCTCCTACTTCGCCTCCTTCTAAGCCTCCCTACATCACGTCTCCCTCTCCCCATCCCTCTCCTCTCCTCCTCCCCTCATCTCCCCTCTCCCCCCCTCTCCCTCCTCGCCCCTCCTCTGGGAGAGGAGGGGAGGAGAGAGGAGGTGATAGGAGGGGAGAGGAGAGGGGAAATGGGAGAGGTGAGGGAAGGGTAGAGGAGAGGAGAGGGAAGGGGAGACCGGAGGGGGGAGGATAGGGGAGAGGGGAGGGGAGTTGTGATCAGGCTCCAGGGACACTGTTTTCACGTGATTCTCTCTCAGGTGGCCCTCCCCCCCAGCATGGCTGTGTCGAGGGGGTTTCCTTCCCTTGCGCAATGGGCAGCTGCATTGACAGGAGCAGAGTGTGCAACTTCCACAGAGACTGCCCCCTAGAGGATGACGAGGGCGCTGTCTGCGGTGAGTCACAGTTAAAATACCGGCCAGCCAGTTCACAAAATCATCTTTTAATAGAATCACTGCAGTAAGCTCGCCTGTTATTAAAATCACATCGTCAGTAAAAACTGCTTCCAAATGAATCAGCTGTGGGGCCGAAATGAAGTGAAATGAACCTTCCCTCCCCATTAAGCAATTTCCAGTTTTTGAGTTCTTGTTCGTTACTGTGCCGTCCTGACCCTGTGAATGTCCCTCCTCCTCTCCTTTGTGTTCCACTCTCGCTCTGTGAATGTCCCTCCTCCTCTCCTTCGTGTTCCACTCTCGCTCTGTGAATGTCCCTCTTCTTCCTCTGCTTCCTCCTCCTCCTCCTCTCCTTTGTGTTCCACTCTCGCTCTGTGAATGTCCCTCCTCCTCCTCTCCTTCGTGTTCCACACTCGCTCTGTGAATGTCCCTCCTCCTCCTCCTCTCCTTCGTGTTCCACACTCTCTCTGTGAATGTCCCTCCTCCTCTCCTTCGTGTTCCACTCTCGCTCTGTGAATGTCCCTCCTCCTCCTCCTCTCCTTCGTGTTCCACACTCGCTCTGTGAATGTCCCTCCTCCTCCTCTCCTTCGTGTTCCACTCTCGCTCTGTGAATGTCCCTCCTCCTCCTCCTCCTCTCCTTCGTGTTCCACACTCGCTCTGTGAATGTCCCTCCTCCTCCTCTTCCCTTCGTGTTCCACTCTCGCTCTGTGAATGTCCCTCCTCCTCCTCCTCCTCTCCTTCGTGTTCCACACTCGCTCTGTGAATGTCCCTCCTCCTCCTCTCCTTCGTGTTCCACTCTCGCTCTGTGAATGTCCCTCCTCCTCCTCTCCTTCGTGTTCCACACTCGCTCTGTGAATGTCCCTCCTCCTCCTCCTCCTCTCCTTCGTGTTCCACTCTCTCTCTGTGAATGTCCCTCTTCCTCTCATTCGTGTTCCACTCTCTCTCTGTGAATGTCCCGCCTCCTCTCCTTCGTGTTCCACTCTCGCTCTGTGAATGTCCCTCCTCCTCCTCCTCCCTTCGTGTTCCATTCTTTCTCTGTGAATGTCCCTCCTCCTCTCCTTTGTGTTCCACTCTCTGTGAATGTCCCTCCTCCTCTCCTCCTTCGTGTTCCACTCTCGCTCTGTGAATGTCCCTCCTCCTCCTCCTCCCTTCGTGTTCCATTCTTGCTCTGTGAATGTCCCTCCTCCTCCTCCTCCCTTCGTGTTCCATTCTTGCTCTGTGAATGTCCCTCCTCCTCTCCTTCGTGTTCCACTCTCTCTCTGTGAATGTCCCTCCTCCTCCTCCTCTCCTTCATTTTCCACTCTCGCTCTGTGAATGAATGAATACAAAATAAAAAATGACTGCAAATGTCTTTCCATGCAGTTGCTATCTATCCCTCGCTATATAACCCTAACCCTAACCCTAACCCTAACCCTAACCCTAACCCTAACCCTAACCCCTAACCCTAACCCTAACCCTAACCCTAACCCTAACCCTAACCCTATATATCCCTAACCCTAACCCTAACCCTAACCCTAACCCTAACCCTAACCCTGAACCCGTAAACCCTAACCCTAACCCTAACCCTAACCCTAACCCTAACCCTAACCCTAACCGTAACCCTAACCCTAACCCTAACCCTAACCCTAACCCTAACCCTATCCCTAACCCTACTACCCCCTAACCCTAACCCTAACCCTAACCCTAACCCTAACCCTAACCCTATAACCCTAACCCTAACCCTAACCCTAACCCTAACCCTAACCCTAAGATATGGGAGCGATATATTGGGATATTACCCTAACCCTAACCCTAACCCTAACCCTATCTCACCCTCACTATATAACCCTAACCCTAACCCTAACCCTAACCCTAACCCTAACCCTAAACCCTAAACCCTAACCCTAACCCTAACCCTAACCCTAGGAGTTATGTTAAAAGGATTGGTGTGCGAGACCCTACCCTAACCCTATAACCCTAACCCTGAACCCTAACCCTAAACCCTAACCCCTAACCAGGGGGATGGGACCTATATTGGCGTAGGATTAACCCGGGATTGGCGATGGGATTTGGCCGGGCTTGGGATTTGCGATGGGAATAGATAAGAGGATACCCTACCCTAACCCTAACCCTAACCCTAACCCTAACCCTAAACCCTAACCCTAACCCTAACCCTAACCCTAACCCTATCTATCCCTCGCTATATAACCCTAACCCTAACCCTAACCCTAACTCTAACCCTAACCCTAAACCCTAACCCTTGGGGATAACCCTATCTATCCCCCTAACCCTAACCCTAACCCTATCTATCCCTCGCTATATAACCCTAACCCTAACCCTAATTGGAGCGATACCTCGCTATTATTGGGGATGGGATTGGGATTGGGATAACCCTATAGGGAACGATCTATCCATTGGGCTATAGATGCCTACCCTAACCCTATCTATCCCTCGCTATATAACCCTAACCCTAACCCTAACCCTATCTATCCCTCGCTATATAACCCTAACCCTAACCCTAACCCTAACCCTAACACCTATCATAGCGATATATTGGGATGGGATTGGGATGGATAGATAGGGAGCGATATAGTGGGATTGGATGGGGATCTGGGATCGGGATTGGGTGTTATATACTAGATAGGGAAACTATATATTGGGATTAAATGGGATTGGGACCCCCCTAGATTGGGAAGCGATATGGGCTCAACATCGTGGGGTTCGTGATCCCCAGTGGATAGATCGGGACGCGATTTCCCTAACCCTAACCCTAACCCTAACCCTATCTATCCCTCGCTATATAACCCTAACCCTAACCCTATCTATCCCTCGCTATTTGGCTGTTTGCCACAATTATGTTTTTTTAATTTCTCTGGATAACTGCTTATCCATGAAACCCGGGATATACACACAGTATGTACCGTTAGCTTCTCACGTGAGATCCAGCAGAAATGGTTTGGCGCTCCCCAGAACTAGGGGTCATCATCCAAGCTCCACCTTGTCTGTGTGGCTGGATATTACAATTTAACAAATCTCTCTTTCATTAGCCACCATATTCCTGCCCTGAGGATTCAAAAGCAAAAACCAAAAAACTTTATCACTTTATTAATGTGGTTGAACATGTTAGCTTGACGGTATTTAACTGAAGGGAAGATAATATTATTGTAAGTATTATGCTTAAATAAATGTATTGTTTTTAAACTCCTCTAATCCACGCTCCTGAATGGATGGCTTAATAGAGATCCCTGCTATCATTGGTTGTTTCAAGTGTTCCATTAAAAGAAAATGATTGATGTTATGAGCTGGAGTGGTTCCACCTATCACTCTCCATGTTGTAATACAAGACTTGACGCAGCCAATGATAGCGCTAGCAGGGAGGGACTGTAGTTAAATTGGAACCCTGAGACTGAATAGAAGACCTTGAGTCTCTGGGGAGAATCGAGAGGTTAGGCAGGTGCAGGTCACAGCAGATGATATGCTTGACCTTGCAAGTGTGAGCGGCTTCGCTGCCTTTATGAAAAATGACTTGTATTAACTGAGTTACTGAGTGTTTCTATCCTCCTGTAGAGTCTCTGTCCCTCTGCTCGCACTGCTCTCTCGTGTCAGGGGTGTGTGCTGGTGACAGGCTTGTATTAACTGAGTGTTTCTATCCTCCTGTAGAGTCTCTGTCCCTCGGCTCACACTGCTCTCTCGTGTCAGGGGTGCATGCTGGTGACAGGCTTGTATTAACTGTGTGTTTCTATCCTCCTGTAGAGTCTCTGCCCCTCTGCTCGCACTGCTCTCTCGTGTCAGGGGTGTGTGCTGGTGACAGGCTTGTATTAACTGAGTGTTTCTATCCTCCTGTAGAGTCTCTGCCCCTCGGCTCACACTGCTCTCTCGTGTCAGGGGTGCATGCTGGTGACAGGCTTGTATTAACTGAGTGTTTCTATCCTCCTGTAGAGTCTCTGCCCCTCTGCTCACACTGCTCTCTCGTGTCAGGGGTGTGTGCTGGTGACAGGCTTGTATTAACTGAGTGTTTCTATCCTCCTGTAGAGTCTCTGCCCCTCTGCTCGCACTGCTCTCTCGTGTCAGGGGTGTGTGCTGGTGACAGGCTTGTATTAACTGAGTGTTTCTATCCTCCTGTAGAGTCTCTGCCCCTCTGCTCGCACTGCTCTCTCGTGTCAGGGGTGTGTGCTGGTGACAGGCTTGTATTAACTGAGTGTTTCTATCCTCCTGTAGAGTCTCTGCCCCTCTGCTCGCACTGCTCTCTCGTGTCAGGGGTGTGTGCTGGTGACAGGCTTGTATTAACTGAGTGTTTCTATCCTCCTGTAGAGTCTCTGTCCCTCTGCTCGCACTGCTCTCTCGTGTCAGGGGTGTGTGCTGGTGACAGGCTTGTATTAACTGAGTGTTTCTATCCTCCTGTAGAGTCTCTGTCCCTCTGCTCGCACTGCTCTCTCGTGTCAGGGGTGTGTGCTGGTGACAGGCTTGTATTAACTGTGTGTTTCTATCCTCCTGTAGAGTCTCTGTCCCTCTGCTCGCACTGCTCTCTCGTGTCAGGGGTGTGTGCTGGTGACAGGCTTGTATTAACTGTGTGTTTCTATCCTCCTGTAGAGTCTCTGTCCCTCGGCTCACACTGCTCTCTCGTGTCAGGGGTGTGTGCTGGTGACAGGCTTGTATTAACTGTGTGTTTCTATCCTCCTGTAGAGTCTCTGCCCCTCTGCTCACACTGCTCTCTCGTGTCAGGGGTGTGTGCTGGTGACAGGCTTGTATTAACTGAGTGTTTCTATCCTCCTGTAGAGTCTCTGCCCCTCTGCTCGCACTGCTCTCTCGTGTCAGGGGTGTGTGCTGGTGACAGGCTTGTATTAACTGAGTGTTTCTATCCTCCTGTAGAGTCTCTGTCCCTCGGCTCGCACTGCTCTCTCGTGTCAGGGGTGTGTGCTGGTGACAGGCTTGTATTAACTGTGTGTTTCTATCCTCCTGTAGAGTCTCTGCCCCTCTGCTCACACTGCTCTCTCGTGTCAGGGGTGTATGCTGGTGACAGGCTTGTATTAACTGAGTGTTTCTATCCTCCTGTAGAGTCTCTGTCCCTCTGCTCGCACTGCTCTCTCGTGTCAGGGGTGTGTGCTGGTGACAGGCTTGTATTAACTGAGTGTTTCTATCCTCCTGTAGAGTCTCTGCCCCTCTGCTCGCACTGCTCTCTCGTGTCAGGGGTGTATGCTGGTGACAGGCTTGTATTAACTGTGTGTTTCTATCCTCCTGTAGAGTCTCTGCCCCTCTGCTCACACTGCTCTCTCGTGTCAGGGGTGTGTGCTGGTGACAGGCTTGTATTAACTGTGTGTTTCTATCCTCCTGTAGAGTCTCTGCCCCTCTGCTCGCACTGCTCTCTCGTGTCAGGGGTGTGTGCTGGTGACAGGCTTGTATTAACTGAGTGTTTCTATCCTCCTGTAGAGTCTCTGCCCCTCTGCTCACACTGCTCTCTCGTGTCAGGGGTGCATGCTGGTGACAGGCTTGTATTAACTGAGTGTTTCTATCCTCCTGTAGAGTCTCTGTCCCTCTGCTCGCACTGCTCTCTCGTGTCAGGGGTGCATGCTGGTGACAGGCTTGTATTAACTGAGTGTTTCTATCCTCCTGTAGAGTCTCTGCCCCTCTGCTCGCACTGCTCTCTCGTGTCAGGGGTGCATGCTGGTGACAGGCTTGTATTAACTGAGTGTTTCTATCCTCCTGTAGAGTCTCTGTCCCTCTGCTCGCACTGCTCTCTCGTGTCAGGGGTGCGTGCTGGTGACAGGCTTGTATTAACTGAGTGTTTCTATCCTCCTGTAGAGTCTCTGCCCCTCTGCTCGCACTGCTCTCTCGTGTCAGGGGTGTGTGCTGGTGACAGGCTTGTATTAACTGAGTGTTTCTATCCTCCTGTAGAGTCTCTGCCCCTCTGCTCACACTGCTCTCTCGTGTCAGGGGTGTGTGCTGGTGACAGGCTTGTATTAACTGAGTGTTTCTATCCTCCTGTAGAGTCTCTGCCCCTCTGCTCGCACTGCTCTCTCGTGTCAGGGGTGTGTGCTGGTGACAGGCTTGTATTAACTGAATGTTTCTATCCTCCTGTAGAGTCTCTGTCCCTCTGCTCGCACTGCTCTCTCGTGTCAGGGGTGTGTGCTGGTGACAGGCTTGTATTAACTGAGTGTTTCTATCCTCCTGTAGAGTCTCTGTCCCTCTGCTCACACTGCTCTCTCGTGTCAGGGGTGTGTGCTGGTGACAGGCTTGTATTAACTGAGTGTTTCTATCCTCCTGTAGAGTCTCTGTCCCTCGGCTCACACTGCTCTCTCGTGTCAGGGGTGCATGCTGGTGACAGGCTTGTATTAACTGTGTGTTTCTATCCTCCTGTAGAGTCTCTGTCCCTCTGCTCACACTGCTCTCTCGTGTCAGGGGTGTGTGCTGGTGACAGGCTTGTATTAACTGAATGTTTCTATCCTCCTGTAGAGTCTCTGTCCCTCTGCTCACACTGCTCTCTCGTGTCAGGGGTGTGTGCTGGTGACAGGCTTGTATTAACTGAGTGTTTCTATCCTCCTGTAGAGTCTCTGTCCCTCTGCTCACACTGCTCTCTCGTGTCAGGGGTGTGTGCTGGTGACAGGCTTGTATTAACTGAGTGTTTCTATCCTCCTGTAGAGTCTCTGTCCCTCGGCTCACACTGCTCTCTCGTGTCAGGGGTGTATGCTGGTGACGGGCTTGTATTAACTGAGTGTTTCTATCCTCCTGTAGAGTCTCTGCCCCTCTGCTCACACTGCTCTCTCGTGTCAGGGGTGTGTGCTGGTGACAGGCTTGTATTAACTGAGTGTTTCTATCCTCCTGTAGAGTCTCTGCCCCTCTGCTCACACTGCTCTCTCGTGTCAGGGGTGTGTGCTGGTGACAGGCTTGTATTAACTGAGTGTTTCTATCCTCCTGTAGAGTCTCTGTCCCTCTGCTCACACTGCTCTCTCGTGTCAGGGGTGTGTGCTGGTGACAGGCTTGTATTAACTGAGTGTTTCTATCCTCCTGTAGAGTCTCTGCCCCTCTGCTCGCACTGCTCTCTCGTGTCAGGGGTGTGTGCTGGTGACAGGCTTGTATTAACTGAGTGTTTCTATCCTCCTGTAGAGTCTCTGCCCCTCGGCTCACACTGCTCTCTCGTGTCAGGGGTGTGTGCTGGTGACAGGCTTGTATTAACTGAGTGTTTCTATCCTCCTGTAGAGTCTCTGCCCCTCTGCTCGCACTGCTCTCTCGTGTCAGGGGTGTGTGCTGGTGACAGGCTTGTATTAACTGAGTGTTTCTATCCTCCTGTAGAGTCTCTGCCCCTCGGCTCACACTGCTCTTTCGAGTCTGGTCTGTGTGGCTGGTCACTTTCCAGTGACCCGTCCCCCTCGCCCTCCTGGTCACTGGTCAGCTCTCATGACCTCGCCACCAGTCCAGACATCCTGGGATCCACTCTGCAGACCACAGGAGGTAAAGGGCAGCTTGTTAGCATTTCATGAACACGTTAAACTACAGAGCACTGTACAGCCCTCAATTCATACCTGTTTAATACCCTGCTGTGTGAGTTCTGCATCACTCTCATACTCCCCTCCCTCTCTCCAGGTCACTTCCTGTTCCTGCAGGTGCGCAGTGATGTCACAGCAGGCAGTGCAGTTGCCCAGAGCCACACCCTCCCGCCCACCTCCAGCAATGAGGAGTGCCAGGTGAGACAGACAGACAGACAAAGACATAGACTGAGATAGACACTGAGAGAATGAAAGAGTGACAAGTAAGTCAAGAGAGACAGACCGACAGACAGACAGAGATATATACCCTCTCTTTCTCTCTCTATCTCCAGGTGCAGTTCTCGTGCTATGTCTTCGGTGTGTATAACGGGACAGTGTCTCTGTCAGTCCAGGAGGACAGCACTCTGGGGGTGTCTCCACTGGTGTGGGAGCGGGCTGGCAGCTGGAAGGACAGCTGGCTGAAGCTGACCCTGCAGCTCCCTGACATCCTGCACAGGTAAGAGCACACCTGAGCACAGATACTGTGTGCATCTCCCTACTGAACACTATCAGTGAGAGGGGTGTTTTATTCAGACAGAGGTTCCTCTCACACTGTATCAGTGAGAGGGGTGTTTTATTAGACAGGAGGCTCCTCTCACACTGTATCAGTGAGAGGGGTGTTTTATTCAGACAGGAGGTTCCTCTCGCACTGTATCAGTGAGAAGGGTGTTTTATTCAGACAGGAGGCTCCTCTCACACTGTATCAGTGAGAGGGGTGTTTTATTCAGACAGGAGGTTCCTCTCGCACTGTATCAGTGAGAGGGGTGTTTTATTCAGACAGGAGGTTCCTCTCACACTGTATCAGTGAGAGGGGTGTTTTATTAGACAGGAGGCTCCTCTCACACTGTATCAGTGAGAGGGGTGTTTTATTAGACAGGAGGTTCCTCTCACACTGTATCAGTGAGAGGGGTGTTTTATTAGACAGGAGGCTCCTCTCACACTGTATCAGTGAGAGGGGTGTTTTATTCAGACAGGAGGTTCCTCTCACACTGTATCAGTGAGAGGGGTGTTTTATTAGACAGGAGGTTCCTCTCACACTGTATCAGTGAGACGGGTGTTTTATTAGACAGGAGGCTCCTCTCACACTGTATCAGTGAGAGGGGTGTTTTATTAGACAGGAGGTTCCTCTCGCACTGTATCAGTGAGAGGGGTGTTTTATTCAGACAGGAGGTTCCTCTCACACTGTGTTAGTGAGAGGGGTGTTTTATTAAGACAGGTTTCAGTTCCTCTCAGTTATCATCTGCCTGTCTTCCTCCAGGTTCCACTTGACTCTGAGGGCGGTGTGGGGCCCGGGTTCAAGAGCTGACCTGTCTGTGGACGGCATCACGCTGGGGGCTTCCTGCTTCGGACACGAAAACCTCCACGTTAAGGACGGAGCTCGTGTCCTGGTTGTCCCCTAGGAGTTGGGGTTTAAGAGCTGAGGCTTTTTGTGGACGGTGGATGGGCTTGGGTCTTTAGAATGTGGGTGGGGGAATTGTAGGTTGGGGGATTTTTGGTTGGACTTGGGATGCAGTTACTTCGACACAGGTACCCCCAAATCATCCTCACCCCTAACCCTAAATCTTACCCCTAACCCTGACCCTAACCCAGGGCAGTTACACCCACGACCCTAACTCCAACCAGGGCCAAACTGCAGCACGCTGGTATCGTGGACAGGGCAGGGCAGTTACACTGCAGCACGCTGGTATCGTGGACAGGGCAGGGCAGTTACACTGCAGCACGCTGGTATCGTGGACAGGGCAGGGCAGTTACACTGCAGCACGCTGGTATCGTGGACAGGGCAGGGCAGTTATACTGCAGCACGCTGGTATCGTGGACAGGGCAGGGCAGTTACACTGCAGCACGCTGGTATCGAGGACAGGGCAGGGCAGTTACACTGCAGCACGCTGGTATCGTGGACAGGGCAGGGCAGTTACACTGCAGCACGCTGGTATCGAGGACAGGGCAGGGCAGTTATACTGCAGCACGCTGGTATCGTGGACAGGGCAGGGCAGTTATACTGCAGCACGCTGGTATCGTGGACAGGGCAGGGCAGTTATACTGCAGCACGCTGGTATCGTGGACAGGGCAGGGCAGTTATACTGCAGCACGCTGGTATCGTGGACAGGGCAGGGCAGTTATACTGCAGCACGCTGGTATCGTGGGGCAGTTATACTGCAGGGGTATCGAGGACAGGGCAGTTATACTGCAGCACGCTGGTATCGTGGACAGGGCAGGGCAGTTATACTGCAGCACGCTGGTATCGTGGACAGGGCAGGGCAGTTACACTGCAGCACGCTGGTATCGTGGACAGGGCAGGGCAGTTATACTGCAGCACGCTGGTATCGTGGACAGGGCAGGGCAGTTATACTGCAGCACGCTGGTATCGTGGACAGGGCAGGGCAGTTATACTGCAGCTTGCTGGTATCGTGGACAGGGCAGGGCAGTTATACTGCAGCTTGCTGGTATCGTGGACAGGGCAGGGCAGTTATACTGCAGCACGCTGGTATCGTGGACAGGGCAGGGCAGTTATACTGCAGCACGCTGGTATCGTGGCTTGCAGGGCAGGGCAGTTATACTGCAGCACGCTGGTATCGTGGACAGGGCAGGGCAGTTATACTGGCACGCTGGTATCAGGGCAGGGCAGGGCAGTTATACTGCAGCACGCTGGTATCGTGGACAGGGCAGGGCAGTTATACTGCAGCACGCTGGTATCGTGGACAGGGCAGGGCAGTTATACTGCCAGCTGCACTCAATCCTCAGTCACAGCTGAACCCTTCTGCATGAGAAATTCACTTCTTATTTAGATTGTGCCGACCCTCTTGAGTGAATGCAGTCCGTTGTGAAGTGTAATTCAGTGCCATTTGGAAGTAGCCTTGATCTCCCCGCTGCGCTGCAGTTCAGATCAAGGGCTTCCCTGGAAGCAGATGTGAGAGCAGGCTGGGTGAAGAGTGGCGGGCCCGAGCGTGCTCTAGAGCAGGACAGCAGGGCGGTGAAGCAGCTCCCCATTGTTCCAGATATTAATATCGCTGTGCTCAAGAGCCCATTCAGATCTGCATACGAGATGACCTCAATAACCTCTCCCTCATTTTCTCTTTTACCGGCAATCTCCATTTTCTCTTCTTCTCTTTCTCTCTGTTCCCCTCCGGTCCACCTCTCCCTTTCTCCCTCTCTCCCCCTCTCTCTGTCCCAATGACCTACCTTCCTTCCTCTCTCAACCCCTCTCTCTGTCCCAATGACCTACCTTCCTTCCTCTCTCAACCCCTCTGTCTCTCTCAATGACCTACCTTCCTTCCTCTCTCAACCCCTCTGTCTCTCTCAATGATCTACCTTCCTTCCTCTCTCAACCCTTCTCTCTGTCCCAATGACCTACCTACTTCCTCTCTCTCCCCCTCTCTCTGTCCCAATGACCTACCTTCCTTCCCCTCTCTCCTCTGTCCCCCTCCCCTTCTCAGATGAGAGCCCCTTGTTCCCAAGACACAAGTTGCAGCTGGACAGTGTGAGTGACTTCAGGGTCTTTAACCCCCTGCCAGAGCCTTCCTCCTCCGGTGAGCTGCACACAGACACACTGCACACAGACACACAGACACACTGCACACAGACACACTGCACACACAAACACACTGCACACAGACACACAGACAGACTACACACAGACACACTGCACACTGCACACAACCACACAGACACACTGCACACAAACACACTGCACACAGTCACACAGACACACTGACACACTGCACACAGACACACTGACACACTGCACACTGACACACTGCACACTGACACACAGTCACACAGACACACTGCACACAAACACACTGCACACAAACACACAGACAGACTACACACAGACACACTGCACACTGCACACAGTCACACAGACACACTGCACACAAACACACTGCACACAGCACACAGTCACACAGACACACAGACACACTGCACACAGACACACAGACACACTGCACACAGACACTCTGACACACTGCACACAGACACTCTGACACACTGCACACAGACAGACTGGCACTCTGCACAGACACTCTGCACACAGACAGACTGACACTCTGCACAGACACACTGCACACAGACAGACTGACACTCTGCACAGACACACTGCACACAGACACACTGCACACAGACAGACTGACACTCTGCACACAGACACTCTGCACACAGACAGACTGACACACTGCACATACACTCTGCACACAGACACTGCACACAGACAGACTGACACTCTGCACAGACACACTGCACACAGACACTCTGCACACAGACAGACTGACACTCTGCACACAGACAGACTGACACTCTGCACACAGACAGACTGACACACTGCACACAGACACTCTGCACACAGACACTGCACACAGACAGACTGACACTCTGCACACAGACAGACTGACACACTGCACAGACACTCTGCACACAGACAGACTGACACTCTGCACAGACACTCTGCACACAGACACTCTGCACACAGACAGACTGACACACTGCACAGACACTCTGCACACAGACACTGCACACAGACAGACTGACACACTGCACACAGACAGACTGACACACTGCACAGACACTCTGCACACAGACAGACTGACACTCTGCACAGACACACTGACACAGACACTCTGCACACACAGACTGCACACAGACGCACAGACACACTGCACACAGACACTGCACACAGACAGACTGACATACTGCACAGACACACTGCACACAGACAGACTGACACACTGCACAGACACTCTGCACACAGACACTGCACACAGACAGACTGACACACTGCACACAGACACTCTGCACACAGACAGACTGACACTCTGCACATACACTCTGCACACAGACACTGCACACAGACAGACAGACACTCTGCACACAGACACTCTGCACACAGACAGACTGACACACTGCACAGACACACTGCACACAGGCAGACTGACACACTGCACAGACACACTGCACACAGACACACTGCACACAGACACTGACTGACACACTGCACACAGACACTCTGCACACGGATACACTGACAAACTACTCTTCATTGTTTGGTTTGGTTGTTGCATTTAAAAATGTTTATATAAATGTAATGTTTACAATTTTATATAAATATTCAATCTATCCTCCTTTCTCTGTGTGTGTCTGCATCTATCTCTGTGTGTGTCTGTGTCTGCCTGTCTCTGTCTCTGTGCATCTGCGTTTCTCTGTCTCTGTGCGTGTCTGCGTCTGTCTCTCTCTGTGTGTGTCTGTGTCTGCCTGTCTCTGTCTCTGTGTGTCTGCATTTCTCTGTCTCTGTGTGTGTCTGCGTCTGTCTCTCTCTGTGTGTGTCTGCCGGTCTCTGTCTCTGTGCGTCTGCGTTTCTCTGTCTCTGTGTGTGTCTGCGTCTGTCTCTCTCTGTGTGTGTCTGTGTCTGCCTGTCTCTGTCTCTGTGCGTCTGCGTTTCTCTGTCTCTGTGTGTGTCTGCGTCTGTCTCTCTCTGTGTGTGTCTGCCGGTCTCTGTCTCTGTGCGTCTGCGTTTCTCTGTCTCTGTGTGTGTCTGCGTCTGTCTCTCTCTGTGTGTGTCTGTGTCTGCCTGTCTCTGTCTCTGTGCGTCTGCGTTTCTCTGTCTCTGTGTGTGTCTGCGTCTGTCTCTCTCTGTGTGTGTCTGTGTCTGCCGGTCTCTGTCTCTGTGCGTCTGCGTTTCTCTGTCTCTGTGTGTGTCTGCGTCTGTCTCTCTCTGTGTGTGTCTGTGTCTGCTGGGTCTCTCTGTCTCTGTGCGTCTGCGTTTCTCTGTCTCTGTGTGTGTCTGCGTCTGTCTCTCTCTGTGTGTGTCTGTGTCTGCCGGTCTCTGTCTCTGTGCGTCTGCGTTTCTCTGTCTCTGTGTGTGTCTGCGTCTGTCTCTCTCTGTGTGTGTCTGTGTCTGCCTGTGCGTCTCTGTCTCTGTGTGTGTCTGCGTCTGTCTCTCTCTGTGTGTGTCTGTGTCTGCCTCTCTCTGTGTGTGTCTGTGTCTGCCGGTCTCTGTCTCTGTGTGTGTCTGCGTCTGTCTCTCTCTGTGTGTGTCTGCCTGTCTCTGTCTCTGTGCGTCTGCGTTTCTCTGTCTCTGTGTGTGTCTGCGTCTGTCTCTCTCTGTGTGTGTCTGTGTCTGCCTGTCTCTGTCTCTGTGTGTCTGCGTTTCTCTGTCTCTGTGTGTGTCTGCGTCTGTCTCTCTCTGTGTGTGTCTGCCGGTCTCTGTCTCTGTGCGTCTGCGTTTCTCTGTCTCTGTGTGTGTCTGCGTCTGTCTCTCTCTGTGTGTGTCTGTCTCTGTCTCTGTGCGTCTGCGTTTCTCTGTCTCTGTGCGTGTCTGCGTCTGTCTCTCTCTGTGTGTGTCTGTGTCTGCCGGTCTCTGTCTCTGTGTGTCATGCGTTTCTCTGTCTCTGTGTGTGTCTGCGTCTGTCTCTCTCTATGTGTGTCTGTGTCTGCCGGTCTCTGTCTCTGTGCGTCTGTTTCTCTGTCTCTGTGTGTGTCTGCGTCTGTCTCTCTCTGTGTGTGTCTGTGTCTGCCGGTCTCTGTCTCTGTGTGTCTGCGTCTCTCTATTTCTGTGCATGTCGGCATCTATCTCTGTCTGTGTGTGTGTCTGCGTCTGTCTCTGTCTCTCTGTGTGTCACTGTCTCTCTGTGTGTGTCTCTGTCTCTCTCTGTCTCTCTGTGTGTCTGCGTCTGTCCCTCTCTCTCTGTGTGTGTCTCTGTCTCTCTCTGTGTCTCTGTCTGTGTGTCCCTGTGTGTCCCTGCAGAGGTGTCTACGTGGTGGTTCACCTCGTGTGGGGCCAGTGGCCCCCGGGGCCCCACGCAGGCACAGTGTGACAGCGCATACCGGAACACCAACGTGAACGTGAGCGTGAGTGTTAGCGTGAGCGTGGACGAGGGCAGGGAGCTGCCTCTGCGGGGGGTGCAGATGTGGAGAGTGCCTGCCTCCAACCGCTACATGTGAGTACCATCGTGCCACCCAGCACAGCTCCACTGCATATTGCTGTCATCAAGAACCCTTCTGCCAGCTTGAGAGAACATTTCTCTGCACTCTGTTCAGTGGAGAATGAAATGGGTCTCTGATTAAATCTCGCTCTCTCCCTCTTGTATTCACTCTGATTGAATATCTCTCTCCTTTCTCTCTTTCCCTTGCTCTCCTCTCTCTCAGGATCTCTGCGTACGGCGCTGCGGGAGGGAAGGGAGCGAAGAATCACAACAAGCGCTCCCATGGAGTCTTCATCTCCGCCGTCTTCCCTCTGGAGAAGGACGATGTCCTCTACATACTGGTGGGACAGCAGGGGGAGGACGCCTGCCCAGGGGTGAGAGGAAGAGAGAGGGGAGGGTGAGAGGGAGGAGAGAGAGGAGGTGGATGAGGGTGAAGGTGTGTCTGTGTGTGAGGGGAGGAGGAGTGAGAGGGAAAGTGTGTGTGAGGAGGAGTGAGAGGGAAGATGTGTCTGTGTGTGAGGGGAGGAGGAGTGAGAGGGAGGGTGTGCCTGTGTGGGAGGAGGAGTGAGAGGGAAGGTGTGCCTGTGTGTGAGGGGAGGAGGAGTGAGAGGGAAGGTGTGTCTGTGTGGGAGTAGGAGTGAGAGGGAAGGTGTGTGTGTGTGTGATGGGAGGAGTGAGAGGGAAAGTGTGTCTGTATGAGAAGAGGAGGGAGAGGGAAGGTGTGTGTGTGTGTGAGGGGAGGAGGGAGAGGGCAAGTGTTTATTTAAATTTTTTTCACTTTGAAATCTAAGGAGCCTCCACTGGTGTGATTTGCTCTCACCAACTCCCCCCCCCCCCCCCTCTGTCTTAGAGAAACCCCCTGACTCAACAGATCTGCCTGGGGGAGTCTTCAGTGATTGAAGACGAGTTCAGTGGGCGTGGCAGCATGCTGGAGTGGGCAGGAGGGGGCGGTGGAGGGGGCGGAGCCACATACATCTTCAGGGTAAGCCACACCCACCGGGCAGGCTCAGTCTGAGCAGTGGACAAAACTGACAATATCTCAGCTAAGCCTCTTATCAGTCAGAGTCTGTGTGTTTCATCAGTCACTATCACTGAGTCTTTGTGTTTCATCAGTCACTATCACTGAGCCTGTGTGCTCTGTTGTTTGTGTTCCCCCTGCAGAAGGAGAGCGGCTCTCTGGTTCCCCTGCTGATCGCTGCGGGCGGCGGGGGGAAGGCGTACCTCGAGGACCCCGAGAGACATCTGGATGACATCCCGCTGGAGCAGTACGAGAACAGCACGGCCGTGCCCGGAGTCAACGGGCTGACCGGGGTGGCAGGTGAGGGGCTGTTTCTGTGATCAAAGGCGCGTTGCTACAGTGAGCCTGTCCACACCTCTCTAACCCTGGCCCTGTTCTGTGCTCTGCAGGTGGAGGGGGCGGCTGGAGTGACGTCACCAGATACGTCTCGGGGGGGAAGTCTCTCCTGCAGGGGGCGGAGGGGGGGTCGTCCTGCCCCCAGGCCCTCTCCAAACTTGCCTGGGCCACCTTTGGGGGCTTTGGGGGGGGAGGAGGGTCCTGTACCGCGGGAGGTGGAGGCGGAGGCTACAGAGGTAAATCACTGTCCTCTCTAACACAAAACTATCAGATCATTGTGATAAATGAGAAGATTTAACAGGTACAGAAATAAGGCATTCATGCCATCATACTATTCCTATAGGTAACAATTAACACTGAAGGTCTGGCTATGGGTTGTGGCTCACATTTATACATGGATGAATGTTAAAGTATACTTCAGAATATGTTGGATCCTGTTTCCCGAATTGCAGGCGGGGACGCGGCGGAGACTGATGACATCACAGCGGACGGGCAGGACGGGATCTCCTTCGTGAATCCCATCGGAGAGATCTTTCTGCAGCCGCTGGCAGGTGAGGAGACTGGGGGAGCAGGTACGGGCAGTGCTGGGGACCCTGAGCTGGCAGGTGAGGAGACTGGGGGAGCAGGTACGGGCAGTGCTGGGGACCCTGAGCTGGCAGGTGAGGAGACTGGGGGAGCAGGTACGGGCAGTGCTGGGGACCCTGAGCTGGCAGGTGAGGAGACTGGGGGAGCAGGTACGGGCAGTGCTGGGGACCCTGAGCTGGCAGGTGAGGAGACTGGGGGAGCAGGTACGGGCAGTGCTGGGGACCCTGAGCTGGCAGGTGAGGAGACTGGGGGAGCAGGTACGGGCAGTGCTGGGGACCCTGAGCTGGCAGGTGAGGAGACTGGGGGAGCAGGTACGGGCAGTGCTGGGGACCCTGAGCTGGCAGGTGAGGAGACTGGGGGAGCAGGTACGGGCAGTGCTGGGGACCCTGAGCTGATTCCCATTCACCCAATACTGAATGTTCACCTCAGCCTGGCTGTCAGCATGGATGCATATTTAGGGATTCTAACCCCTAACCCTAACCCAACCTCAGCCCTAACCCTAACCAGACCCCTAACCCTAACCTGACCCTAACCCTAACCAGACCCCTAACCCCAACCTGTATCCTAGCTCTAGTTCTAACCCAAGTCAGAGCCCCAGTCCTAACCCTAACCCTAACCCAACTTAATTCTCCAAGCATGAGTGATCCAAAGCAAAATGATTTTCCTTTAATGAAAAACACAAGTCAGCCTTCACCCTGTTCCTCCCCCAGCAATGGAGAGCCACGGCGAGGCTGAGATCAAGGTACAGCTGAACTGCAGCCACTGTGAGTCCGAGACCTGCAAACGAGATGAGGAGACCAAGCTCATCACCTGTCTGTGTAACAGTGGAGAGGAGCTGGCCAGCAACAATGTCACCTGCACAGGTGAGCAGGACGAACTATACCTGTACAGAGCAGAGCAGAGCAGAGCGAGCTATACCTGTACAGAGCAGAGCAGAGCGAGCTATACCTGTACAGAGCAGAGCAGAGCGAGCTATACCTGTACAGAGCAGAGCGAGCTGTACCTGTACAGAGCAGAGCAGAGGAGAGCTATACCTGTACAGAGCAGAGCAGAGAAGAGCTATACCTGTACAGAGCAGAGCAGAGCGAGCTATACCTGTATAGAGCAGAGCAGAGGAGAGCTATACCTGTACAGAGCAGAGCAGAGGAGAGCTATACCTGTACAGAGCAGAGCAGAGCGAGCTATACCTGTACAGAGCAGAACAGAGGAGAGCTATACCTGTACAGAGCAGAGCAGAGCGAGCTATACCTGTACAGAGCAGAGCAGAGCGAGCTATACCTGTACAGAGCAGAGCAGAGCGAGCTATACCTGTACAGAGCAGAGCAGAGGAGAGCTATACCTGTACAGAGCAGAGCGAGCTATACCTGTACAGAGCAGAGCAGAGGAGAGCTATACCTGTACAGAGCAGAGCAGAGAAGAGCTATACCTGTACAGAGCAGAGCAGAGGAGAGCTATACCTGTACAGAGCAGAGCAGAGAAGAGCTATACCTGTACAGAGCAGAGCAGAGGAGAGCTATACCTGTACAGAGCAGAGCAGAGGAGAGCTATACCTGTACAGAGCAGAGCAGAGCGAGCTATACCTGTACAGAGCAGAACAGAGGAGAGCTATACCTGTACAGAGCAGAGCAGAGCGAGCTATACCTGTACAGAGCAGAGCAGAGCGAGCTATACCTGTACAGAGCAGAGCAGAGCGAGCTATACCTGTACAGAGCAGAGCAGAGGAGAGCTATACCTGTACAGAGCAGAGCGAGCTATACCTGTACAGAGCAGAGCAGAGCAGAGCTATACCTGTACAGAGCAGAGCAGAGGAGAGCTATACCTGTACAGAGCAGAGCAGAGGAGAGCTATACCTGTACAGAGCAGAGCAGAGCGAGCTATACCTGTACAGAGCAGAGCAGAGCAGAGCTGTACCTGTACAGAGCAGAGCAGAGCGAGCTGTACCTGTACAGAGCAGAGCAGAGCGAGCTGTACCTGTACAGAGCAGAGCAGAGGAGAGCTATACCTGTACAGAGCAGAGCAGAGGAGAGCTATACCTGTACAGAGCAGAGCAGAGGAGAGCTATACCTGTACAGAGCAGAGCAGAGCGAGCTATACCTGTACAGAGCAGAGCAGAGGAGAGCTATACCTGTACAGAGCAGAGCAGAGGAGAGCTATACCTGTACAGAGCAGAGCAGAGGAGAGCTATACCTGTACAGAGCAGAGCAGAGGAGAGCTATACCTGTACAGAGCAGAGCAGAGGAGAGCTATACCTGTACAGAGCAGAGCAGAGGAGAGCTATACCTGTACAGAGCAGAGGAGAGGAGAGCTATACTTGTACAGAGCAGAGCAGAGGAGAGCTATACCTGTACAGAGCAGAGCAGAGCGAGCTATACCTGTACAGAGCAGAGCAGAGGAGAGCTATACCTGTACAGAGCAGAGCAGAGCGAGCTATACCTGTACAGAGCAGGCTTGGTTTCTTTTAGTTCTGCTTGGTTTCTTTCAATTTTTACTTGGTTTCTTGGCGTGTTTCATTCGTTTTGTTTGGCATGTTTATGGAAGGTGTTGTTGAGTGCTAACCCTCCTCTCCTCTCCCCAGCTCCGCGAGGCCCTGCTCCAGAGAGACACCTCTCCTTGCCTCTGATCCTGGCGGTGGTGGTATCGACAGTCGTGACTGGCGCCCTGCTGGCCTGCGTCAGCCTCACTCTGAGTAAGAGACTTTCCCAGCTGTGTGTGCGCTCAGCTCCGCTGGGGACCTCCTTCCACCGGCTCTGAGACGATGAAGAGCCTGCTGTCACCTGCAGGGAAAGTGCCGTACACTCGGACAGTTAGACTGCAGTCCACTGCTCTCGATGGGCTGCGAAGCACGACCTGCCCCACACGGAAAGCTAGGGGTCCATTTCAAAACAGACAGAAGGGGGTACAGCGTCATTCACAGAATATTGCTTTTTATGGATAAAAGCTCATTATATATTAGCCCCACCCTGCGTTAGTAAGCTTGAGTGGACCGGCCCAGATTTTTAGGAGTCATGCATGCTTCTAAAAGCTGAATTTCAAAAATGTGATGGGTGTACAGCAATCATTTAACCCCCTCCCCAGCCCTACCCTAACCCTAACTAATCTAAAATTGAACCCGTAACACTAGCCAGCTGAAACTGTGCTTTTGTAGAGATATTTTCCATGCACTAATTCTATTTTCCACTGTTTTCCATGCACTAAGTTGCCATAGTTGCAGAGGGGTTTACAATTATAGTTACACACCTCTAGTGATCTAAAACCATCTCAGAAATTCAGCTTTTAGGAGTATCTCAGAGTAAGCCTGGAAACCCTAATGTAAGCAGAAACACCAGCAGAGCCTCATACAAAACACACAGAATAGGATATTAAACAGGAAAAACAATGGAGACTGTATGCATTGGGGTTATATAATAATAATTATAATAATAACAGCAAGCATACCAGTGAAGGCTCTGCCGCATGGGGTGCAGGGTGAGTCCTGCACCCAGGAGATTGCTGCTTCAAATCCTGTTTGCGCTGAGTTGTCGATCTTGGCTCGGGACGCAGAGGAGTGTTGCATTGGCCTTCGCACTCCTGCAGGGTTAGGGAGGGGAGTTGGCTGGGGATAGTTCATCTGAGGCTTGTGGAGAAGGGGATTGGCTTGACAGTGGGAACGCAGGCTGCCCGCTGATCTTCAGTCCTTGTGATTGGTAAGAGGGTTACAGTGATGAGCCCACATTCGAATGGGCATTTCAAATTGGGTAGAACATGGGAGTTCAATTGAAAAACAAAACACATTTCTAGATGCTTTGTGAATGGGTAATTAAGCTATAATCCAATGCTGTGAGTGTACCTGGTGATCATACAATAACACAACAGCTCAGTGACCCTTTGCAGTGCAGTCTAAATGTACCCTGCTTCTGTAACCAAATGCTTTATTTCATTGTGCTGTGCTTCGCTGTGCTTTATTTCATTGTGCTGTGCTTCGCTGTGCTTTATTCCACTGTGCTGTGCTTCGCTGTGCTTTATTCCACTGTGCTGTGCTTTGCTGTGCTTTAATCCAATGTGCTGTGCTTCACTGTGCTTTATTCCACAGGGTGAGTCTGCAGCAGAGGGTGAGAGGGTGGCTGTAGCAGTATTCATTCTCACAAGAAAATACCAGATTGATCAGTGAAACTCTGTGCTTCAGGAAATAAATTAAAGATAAAATAAGCTTTGAAAATGAACAGAGTTTGTAATGTCTCTCTCCCCTCTCCCTGTCCCCTCCTCTCCCCTCCCTGTCCTCTCCTCCCCTCTTCTCTCCCCTCCGCTCCTCTCCTCTCCCCTCCCTGTCCTCTCCTCTCCCCTCCCTATCCCCTCCTCCCCTCTCCCTGTCCCCTCCTCTCTCCTCCCTGACCCTCCTCCTCTCCCTGTCCCCTCCTCTCCCCTCCACTCCTCTCCTCTCCCCTCCCTGTCCTCTCCTCTCCCCTCCCTCTCCCCTCCTCTCCTCTCCCTCCTCCCCTCCTCTCCCCTCCCCTCCACTCCTCTCCTCTCCCCTCCCTGTCCTCTCCTCTCCCCTCCTTGTCCCCGCTCCCTGCAGTTTATTATCGGAAGCAGCAGCAGCTGCAGGAGGTCCGTGTGCGTCTGCAGAGTCCGGAGTACAAGCTCAGTAAGATCCGCACCTCCACCATCATGACGGACTACAACCCCAACTACTGCTTCACGGGCACCGCGGCCTCGCTGAACGATCTCAAAGAGGTGCCACGCAAGAACATCACCCTGCTCAGGTACCTCCGCCTGGGGAGAACACTCTCCCTTCTCCCCAACCCCCTCCCCTCCCCTCTCCGGGGACACGGGGGAGAGAATGGGCGGGGGGTAGGGGGGAGGGGACGGGGGCTCCCTAGGGTAGAGGGAGAGAGAAGAGGCGGTGGGGAGGAGAGAGGGAGAGCAGGAGGCGGAGGGAGACTCCTCTCTTCTCCGACCAGGAGAGGTAGAGAGGGGAGGGCCTCTCCTCTGACCCCAAACTCCCCTCCCCTCTACTCTCCCTCTCCCCCCCTCCCTCTCCTCTCTCCCCTCTCCTCCTCCCCTCCCCTCCCACCGGAGGCGGGGCCCCCTCTCCTCTCTCCTCTCTTCCCCTCCCTCCCCTCTCCTCTCCCTCTCCTCCCCCCCCCCTCTCCTCCCTCTCCTCTCCCTCCCCTCTCTCTCTCTCTCCTCTCTCTCCTCCCCTCTCCTCTCTCCTCTCCTCCCCCCCCTCCCCTCTCCTCTCCCTCTTTCTCCCTCCCCTCCCCTCTTCTCTCTCCTCTGCCCCTTCCCCTCTCCTCTCCTCTCTCCTCTTTTTGTTCCAGTGACTCACAGCTAGTCTGATCTGCGTGTCGTTCCCCCCTCTCTCCTCAGGGCGCTGGGTCACGGTGCGTTCGGGGAGGTCTTTGAAGGCAGGATACTGGGGATCTCAAGGGAGAACAGCCCACTGCCAGTGGCCATCAAGGTGAGAGAGTGAGAGAGACAGAGAGAGAGTCAGAGAGATGTGTGAATGATAGAGATCACTGAGGAGCCCAGCAGGCTGTTCCTCCAGCACTAAGCCAGCGTGTTTAACCCTGTGTTGCAGACACTGCCTGAGATCTGCTCCGAGCAGGATGAGATGGACTTCCTCATGGAGGCGCTAATCATGAGGTGAGGGATCAGGGGGTCGCTCACTCACACGCTGCTTCACTCACTCACCGTCTCGCTCACTCTCCCTCTCTCTCTCTCTCCAGTAAGTTCAGTCACCAGAACATCGTGCACTGTGTGGGCGTGTCTCTGCAGACTCTGCCTCGCTTTATCTTACTGGAGCTCATGACTGGAGGGGACATGAAGAGCTTCCTGAGACAGAACCGACCCAAATCCGTGAGTAACCTGCTGCTTGAGCCTCCTCACAGGAGCGGGGTGCCATAATCCACATTCTTACAGTGTGCTGGGTCTCCTGTGTACACTGTGTGCTGGGTCTCCTGTGTACACTGTGTGCTGGGTCTCCTGTACACACTGTGTGCTGGGTCTCCTGTACACACTGTGTGCTGGGTCTCCTGTGTACACTGTGTGCTGGGTCTCCTGTGTACACTGTGTGCTGGGTCTCCTGTGTACACTGTGTGCTGGGTCTCCTGTGTACACTGTGTGCTGGGTCTCCTGTACACACTGTGTGCTGGGTCTCCTGTGTACACTGTGTGCTGGGTCTCCTGTGTACACTGTGTGCTGGGTCTCCTGTGTACACTGTGTGCTGGGTCTCCTGTACACACTGTGTGCTGGGTCTCCTGTGTACACTGTGTGCTGGGTCTCCTGTGTACACTGTGTGCTGGGTCTCCTGTATACACTGTGTGTTCCGTCTCCTGTATTAACTGTGTGTGTGCTCCTCCTCAGAGCCATGCCTCCTCTCTCAGCATGCTGGAGCTGCTCCACATGGCCCGAGACATCGCCTGTGGCTGCAGATACCTGGAGGAGAACCACTTCATTCACCGGTGAGAGAGGAGAGGAGAGAGGAGAGAGGAGAGAGAGAGAGAGAGAGAGAGAGAGGGGAGAGAGAGAGGGAGAGAGAGAGAGAGAGAGGAGATGGGGAGAGATTGAGAGGAGAGAGGAGAGAGGAGAGAGGAGTGAGAAAGGGGAGAGAGGGGAGAGAGGAGAGTTAGAGGAGATGGAGGGGAGAGGATGGGATACCTCTCCCCTTCCTCTCCCTCATCCTTCTCTCACCTCTTTCCTCTCTCCCCTCTCTCCTTCCTCTCAACAGCCCTCTCGCCTCTCTCCCCTTCTCCTAGAGATCTCTCTCTCCGCGTCTCTCCCTCTCCTAGAGAGGAGTAGAAGGAGTCTCAATCCTCGCCCCTTTCCGAGAGGATGGACTTTCTGAGGGGGAGCGGAGAGCCTCCTACAGAGGGGAGAGGAGGGGGGAGAGGAGAGGGGGAGAGGAGAGAGAGGAGAGAGGAGAGGGGAGAGGGAGAGAGGGGAGGAGAGGAGAGGGGGAGAGAGGAGAGGGGAGGAGAGAGAGAGAGGAGAGAGAGAGGGGAGAGGAGGGGAGAGAGGGGAGAGGGAGGGATGGGCGAGGGAGAGGGGAGAGGAGCGGAGGGGCGAGAAGAGAGGGGGAGAGAGGAGAGAGGGGAGGGAGGGAGAGAGGGTCCTCGAGGCATGGAGAGGAGAGGGAGGGGAGGGGAGAGGAGAGGAGAGAGGGGGAGAGAGAGAAGAGAGAGGAGAGAGAGGGGAGAGGAGAGAGAGAGGAGAGGATGGGGTTTGGGGAGAGAGAGGGAGGAGGAGAGGGGAGAGGAGAGGGGAGGGAGAGGGGGAGGGAGGGGAGGGAGGGAGAGAGAGGAGGGGAGAGGAGGAGGGGAGAGGATGGGGAGGGGAGAGGAGAGAGAGGGGAGAGGATGGGTCTGGGCTGAGTCTTCATAGGAGCGAGGGTAAGAGGAGCGCGGGAGAGGAGAGGGGGAGCGGATGGGGAGGGGAGAGGAGAGAGAGGGAGAGGAGGGAGAGGGGAGAGGAGAGAGAGGGGGAGAGAGAGGAGAGAGAGGGAGAGGAGAGGAGGGGAAGCGGGGAGTGGGAGACGCGAGACGAGAGGTGAGAGGAGGACCCATACCCGAAAGCCCCCTGGGGGGGGAGAGGAGAGAGAGGAGAGGAGAGGGGAGAGGAGGGGAGGGGAGAGGAGGGGAGGGGAGGGGGGGAGAGAGGGGGAGGCTCATGGGGTGGGGATGAGGAGGAACTAGTAAAAATTGAGAAGAGATGAGGGGGAGAGGGGTGGGGGGGGGGGGGAGAGAGGGGAGAGGAGAGGGGAGAGGATGGGGAGAGGATGGGGCGAGGATGGGGAGATAATGTTACTATTTACCTTGTTTTTAATGGTACTTGACAACAGTGGGTAAATTCAATCAGACTTATTTATTAAAGCATGCATTGTTCAAAGATTAGAATTTGAACATTAGCAGCAATACACCATTACTGCAATGATACCTCTAGGCTCAGTATAATGGTCAGCTAGTTTAAATACAGTTGCAAAAAATCACTGCTCACACTACCTGGACTGGAGGCCGTTCTTTCAGGAACAGCAGTGAAGGATGTCATCGTGAGTCTCCTCAGTAGCCACTGAATGTATCTACCTTCCAAGTATGTGCTACAGCTCACAGATATCGTGCCAAGTCCTCTCTCTCACCCCTTTGTTCTGTTCACTCTGCCACTCACACAGCCTTGAGAAGAGCAGCTTTAGGCAGGCCGATGGCTTGTTATTGTGAACCTTCATAACCCTTATTTCAATGCAATGACCCCTGACAGCGATATCGCCGCTCGGAACTGTCTGCTGTCGGGCTCCGGCTCCACCAGGGTGGCTAAGATCGGAGACTTTGGGATGGCCCGAGACATATACAGGTAGAAAGCCTCCTCTGGTCCCACCGATCTAGGCCTCTGCTCTATCCCTATTGGAAACTACCGGCTCTGTATTATGCGGTCCTATTTCGGAGGTGAGGCTGGGAGGAGGGACGAAAGGAGAAAGGAAAGAACAACAAGTAAGTGCTATTTTTTTAAAAAATTACGTGGAAAAGGGCGATTAGGAGAAGAGTAGAAGGAGTAGAATTTAGAAGGAAGAAGGGCTCAGAACGAGTGAGAATAGAAGGACAGGAAGAAGCTAGAGGAAGAAGGAGGAGTTTTTTGATTCTAGAAGAAGGAGGAGAGGAATAGGGGAAAACCCTACCAGGGCTCGAGGATGTCCAGGGGACGAGTTTTTTTCTTTTAGAAGGAGGAAGAAGGGGAAGGGAGGGGGGAGGAGTAAGGAGCCCTCGGCGAGGTAGTGGGGTGGCAGGGTTGAAAAAATTACTTGGAAAGGTAGGAGGGGAGAAGGAGGAAAGGGAGGTAGGGAGGAGAGGAGAGGAGGTAGAAGGGGAGTAGTTCCCCACACACACCCCCCTCCCTCCTCCTCCTCCTCCTCTCTCTCCTCTCCTCCTCTCACCCTCCTCTCTCCTCTCACTCTCTTCTCTCCTCTCACTCTCCTCTCTCTCCTTGTTTGCGAGGGAGAGGGTGCGGGGGGGAGTGAGGAGTCTAGGCGAGGAGAGGAGGCGGGCAGAGGAGGCTCCCTCCCCCCCTTTCTTTCTTTCTTTCTTGTTTTTCATTCAACTAGAAAAAAAGTTTTTTAATGAACCTTTTCCCTCGATCTTCCTCCTCTTCCTCATGCTCCCCTCCCTCTCTCCCTCCCCCCCTCGCTCCTCAGAGCCAGTTACTATCGGAAGGGGGGCCGCGCGATGCTGCCTGTGAAGTGGATGCCCCCTGAAGCGTTCCTGGAGGGGGTCTTCACCTCCAAAACAGACACCTGGTAAAAATTGATTCTTCAGAAATAACAGACCCCCAGCGGGGAGAGTAAGAGACCAGGAAGCAGTGCTGTCAATAACAAGGGCAGGCTGGAACTAGTTTAGCTGAGTCAAGCTTCAACAGTAACAAGGACAGACTGGAAACTAGTTTAGCTGAGAAGAGCTTCATCAATAACAAGGACAGACTGGAAACTAGTTTAGCTGAGAAGAGCTTCATCAATAACAAGGACAGACTGGAAACTAGTTTAGCT